>NC_064809.1:25678153-25694359 GCF_023721935.1 Panthera uncia | reverse complement strand
GGGGGGGGGGGGGCAAGTGCCAAGTTGGAGCGTGCGCTCTCCGAGGAGACTGACAAGCCCCCTCCCTAGCGGCGGGCAGCATGGGCCAGGGCGCGTGTGCGCACCCCCACCTCGCAGCTCTCCCAGGAGCCCCACCGTGACGGCCCAGAGGAGACACCCCGGTGGCTCTGGGAGAAGCTCCCTCTTCCATTTTCCTAGTCAAAGGCACCCACTCAGTTTCATCGGAGCTGTATCGTGTTTTTAGTCTAACCAAAGAGTGGATGCTCCTCAATTGTTCTGCCTGCGGCAAGAATTAGAGGAGTTATAATTGGGGAAGTTCAGATTTCAATGAGAGCTATCAGGCAAGGGCCTTGGAGGGATGGACAGTGACTTGTGGGGTCAAAGGGCCCCAGAGAAATTGCCAGTATATTCTCAGTCCCAGGTGTAGTGGCCCCTTCTCTGCATCACCTTCCTGGGCCTGAGCACCCCAGTTTACCTCATACCCCCTAAGTCCCTAAGTTCCAACCCCACGTTCTTAGCAGATAAAGAATGGCCACCAGGAAAGGTAAGGCTATGTGTGTCTGGGGGGTTGGTGAGGTGACGTACAATGTGATTGTTGAATGTGTAGTCAAGGCTGTATCTAGACAACCAGTGCTCCAGGCCCAGGCAGGCAGGATCACCCAGGTCTGGTCCAGGACCTTGACGTCACGGCACAAGGTTAACGCGAGAGAGCTTCCCAATCAAAGCCTAAGTCAAGAGCGACGGTCCAATCAAGTCACTGGAAAACAAACCGGCTGGGCAGAAAAGCAAAAGCCAAATACGTGATCAAGAGAGAAAGGACATGAAGCCAGGGCAAAAGGGGTCAGAACCAGCTTGAGGCAGAACCCAGAGAGACGGCGTGAGCTGTGGGGAGCCATAGACAGGCAAGAAACCTCAAGTCTAAAGGGAGCAGTGGAGATAGGATGCTATCCTCGGCCAGAAAGCCCATGACCAAGGCGGTCAGAAGAAACAGGGGAAAGGGAAAGACCCAAAATGAGTGGAAAGGCTTAAGATTAAGAGCTGGTCAGCTGAGAAATGTGTCTGCAACTGGCTTCCGTGTC
This sequence comes from Panthera uncia, assembly GCF_023721935.1. Taxonomy (NCBI): domain Eukaryota; kingdom Metazoa; phylum Chordata; class Mammalia; order Carnivora; family Felidae; genus Panthera; species Panthera uncia. The sequence continues at coordinate 25,693,280 of NC_064809.1, read as the reverse complement.
TCACTCAGCGAACATCCTCAGCAAGTGTCAGGTGGCTGCTTTCAGATGCTGTGCTCACACGTGAGGCACACAGACAAATTCCCGGGCTTGCAGAAGTCCCGCCGATCTGTCACTATCTCAGGGAACACAAACCAGAGGCTAACATACAGGAACACAAAAAGGCGCAGAACCATACGAGTCACAACATTCTTAGTAAGGAATAGGAAATGACAGGAAGTGACAAATCAGCTTTATTACCAAAGCGGAAGGTCGCCTGGGTGCTTCAGTCCGTTGAGGATCCGACCCTTGGTTTCGGCTCAGGTCATGAGCTCACGGTCCGTGGGATCGAGCCCCACATGGGGCTCCATGCTGTTAGCACTGGGCCTGTTTGGGATTCTCTCTGCCCCTCCCTCGGTCTCTCTGTCTCTCTCTCTCTCTCTGTGTCTCTCTCTCTCAAAATAAATAAGTGCACTTTAAAAAAAAAAAAAGGCTGAATTGTGTTTTTAGTCTAACACATTTCTTGGAAGCACAGATTATTGAAAGAACCTTCTTTATGAATGCAGTCTGACACAAAATTCTATTTCGCCTCTCGCACTCCTGTGCGGGTGACCTTTGCAGGCCCTTCACCCGAACCCCCAAGCAGCAAGACAGCCGCAGTGCTCCTGCCGCCTGTACTCAATGCAGTGAACTGTGGCTTGGCCCTCTGTCAACTAAGTCAGCAGAGCAAACTAACACGCTCGACAGGTGTGTATTCATTAACAGGATGTGCAAAAACAGGTATTTGCTGGAACAGGGAGCAGATAACGTGCCCTTCCTGATTTGGGACAGTGTTAGCACAAACTGTCCTGTGCTGATGTTCAGCACGATAATTGTTCCTAAGGAGCAGCATTTTCCTGCAAGGGATGTTGTCGTTTCAATATTTTCGCCTCAACGTTGAGTACTTTCCTGCTGTCTAGAGCAAAATATAAGCATGGAAAGGTGAAATTGAGCAAATGAAAGACACTCACAAATAAAAGAGATTAAGCATCGCTAAATCTTTGAATCTATTCAGTCCGTAAAGTAAGAGTGATGACCGCTGACCACCTGTGTGTCTTTTCTAGACGGTTCGAGGGCCCTTAAAGGAATAGTATCTCGTAGGAACGGCTAACGTTTACAGCTTTGCAAAGAATCGAGCTAAACCTTTGTTTGCATCATCTCATTTAATCCCCCCAACAACTCAAAGTGCTGATAATATTATTATCCCCATTATGTAAATGAAGAAACTGAACTTGAACCCAGGTCCCTCTGAGGGCAAAACCATACACACCCACGGCGGCTATAAAGACTCTAAAAATGTTAGGATGAGCACTTCGAACAAAGGCTTTTGACTTAAAAAGTTCATACGAAGACACAAGCCAGTGAGAGACTCAATGGCAGGTCTTTCTTTTGGCCTAGGAGGGAGGTGCTTTTTCCCGGAATAGGTATGAAGACGAAGCCAAAGGAAATGGCCGATTTATTTTTTTCCAGACGAGGTATTTATGTGATGGATATTCTGAAGACAGGAGTATTTTTCCTTTCAGTTGTTTGCTGTTCTGGTGGCTCAGCCCTAGCCAGGGGACCTAGAGAAACTCCAGAACGTCGTGAGCCCATGGCTTCCCAGCAGGTTACCCCCGTCTGGGTCAGTCTGGGGACCAGCAGTGCACTTCCGCCCCTGAAGCCCAACCTGAGTTAATGACAATGCTGGGGCCCTGCTGGACCTAATTCAATGCTGAGAGCCATGAAAAAAAGAGCTCCATAAATCTTCTGCCCACGAAGAAAAGGTCGGGCTTCCCGCTTTGGGATAAACAAATTCAGCACTTCAAAGCAACCTGTTAGCTACTCACCACAATTTGCATACAAATGCCAACAAACAACCTCCCATTGTTAAAACAAGCCGCTTAAGGCGGTCGGACTTTATTGCCCACCAATAGCGTTTGTCACAATCCAGGGCCTTGCAAGATTTACCTCCTAACCTGCTTCACAATCAAGTGTCAGGCTGGGAAATGACCCTTGACATTTAGCAATCCCGGATGGACAGACAATCCCCCCTCCCCTCCCCTCCCCCCCCCCTCAGTCTCCAAGCAGCACCACCTCCAGGCTATGTCAGCCTGTGAATTCGGTAGCCAGAAGCGGAGAATCCCAGGGGAAAACGAGCTCCAGCGCGATCAGTGCTGCCCCGCATTTTGCACAGAGAATAGGTACGTTTCCTCTTTCCCGCCAAACAGTTTGTGTTTGAATGTTGACAACACTGCTGCTTTTAAAGAAATGGGGCTGCTCTTTTCCACACTTTATTCATATTTTTTTTTAAGGTTGGTAAGGAAGAATACATTTTTTAGATGTTTTGTATTTATTTTTGAAAGAGAGCGCACGCGAGCATGCAAGGGGGAGGGGCGGGGGGGGGGGGCGAACAGAGGATCCAAAGCCGGCTCCACGTTGCTGACAGCCCCAAGCCCAATGCAGGGCCTGAACTCACGAACTGTGAGATCATGACCTGAGCTGAAGTCGGCCTCTCAGCGGACTGAGCCACCCAGGCACCCCATACTGGTATTTTTAACACACGCTACCGGAAGCCTGTTGACGGTTTGATCCAGCGCTCGTAGAAAATATAAATGTATGTTTATACATTATTATATAAATATAAATATAAATAATATAAATATAAAATACTTTTAATAAATAAAAGGCTTATGGGAAACTAGAAACAATAGTTAGGAAGTTATGATCATCCCCCCCTCCCCACGCACACGTTTTTTAACTTGCACTTCATTATTTAAAGTTACCTACGCAATAAGTAATTTTCTTGAGAGAACACTGATAATCAAAGAAACATATATAAAGGCTCAACTATAAAAGTACAAATGGATGCATAAGAGCCATTTGGATTTTGAAGTAAAAGGTAATCCTTTAATGAAGATGCTAGGTGTGTGGAGAGGGGTGGGTAATGTGTAACTAACCTTTGGTGTGACCTTGAATGCAGGACGCAGCAAGATATTTGTTGCTTTTATTATAGCCTCTGGTGAGAGGTTCAGTTCCGGAGGAGAAAAAAGGATCCGCCCAAGTTACCCCTGTGTGGCTGGGACAAGCAGGTTGAAGATGAAATAGCTTGCGGATTTCAGGTTCTTCACCTATTGGCCCAACAAAACTCTCAGCGGCTTATTTTTTTTAATTCCTTGGAGAAACACCGTGTGATGACAACTTTGGATACTTCGGAATACCTAGAATGAAAGTACAATTCTTAGCTTGATGGAGAATAAGGATATGCTTCTAGGTGAAAAGTAGTATCCTTAAATCAGCTTGGAGATGGGCACCAAGTTTAAAAGGTGGGGATGCATTTGACCTTAGCAATGCTTCATTAATTTTCAGATCCATTTCAATTGCTTCTCCTTAACTCCCTTCATGAGCAACTTGTTTTCCTTTGGACTTCCCATACGACATTGTAACTCTTTAACACAATAGTTCAGGAGTGCCTGGGTGGCTCAGTGGGTTAAGCATCTGACTCTTGATTTCTGCATAGGTCATGGCTCAGGTCATGAGCTCACCCTTCGTGAGTTCAAGCCCCACATGGGACTCGTCACTGACAACATGGAGCTGGTTTGGGATTCTCTTCTCTCCCTCTTTCTCTACCCCTCCCCTGCTCGTGTGCTCATGCTCTCTCTCCCCCTCTCTCTCTCTCTCAAAATAAGCATTTTTAAAAATATTTTAAAAACTTAAACGATAGTTGAAAGAGTGGGGAAACCAAAGAGAAAGACAGTTGTTTATTTACTGACAGCCTGGATTCAGATGCTTACTGCAAGACATCTCATTCTCCCTTCACTTCATTCTCTCCTTGGATCACAGCAATTTACAAAGGCTATTGGTCTCCAGCCCCTCCCCACTGGGAGCTCACAGTTTAATCCCCAAATCCGGGTGAGAAATACCCCATTTATCGAGGCAACTGTGAGTGAAAGTCTTGGGTATCAAAATCACATCCACTAAATGTAGTAAAAAAAAAAAAAAAAAAAAGGAAAGAAAGAAAAGAAATGCCTCGGCGTGGACTCCCAACACTGGAAAAGTAAGAGACTGCTTTTAGAAGTGTGGTGTTTTTCCACTGTCCTCATCAGTTCCCCAGGGAAATTCCAAGGGGAAGAGACCAGGGATAAAGAGCTTTCTGTATTTCTCTTGGTTTTAACTGCTAAAACAATTTTTGTTCCATTAGGTTTGTAATATGAGAGCTTTCACAGTGAATTTATACAACAGCCTCTGACTTTATTAATTCATCACAACGAACTTAGTCTTCACGTGTCTAAAACAAATTGCTGACTTCCCACAAATTCCAACATCTGCTTACACACTGCCTTGAAAACTCGTTCAATGGAAAATGAGTCCAGGATTTCAAAGACTGTTCTGCTAGCATGGCACATATGTATATATGCTATATACATACGTGTATTTATATACATATAAACAGTTATCAACTCCGCTCTTCAGGATTCTGCTCAGGGTAATCCAACATCAGTCTGATCTGCAAGATACAGGCTGCTAAACGCAATCTGAAATAGCCTCCAACAGGCCGGCTGGCTACTAGCTACACTAGATGGAAGGAATCTCCTAGAAGTCTTGAGGAATGATGGATGGATGCCTTGAGATATTGTGTAATTGCTTATCCAAAGTGTCTCCCAGGATAGCTCATCAATGCCTTTCCTGGAATCCCTTTTAATATTCATAGAATGGCAAAAGTTTGTAGAAATATGGCTGGCAGGCCTCCCCCATAATACATACTTTGAAACTCTCCAAAGCAGATCCATTGGAAAATCGCCACTATCCTGCAAGTAGTATGCCCCTAGCTGGCTACCCCCGTCTCCGACACCTCCCCAGGTCTATCTCCAAATTTCCAGAATGGCAGACAGGTGAATTACGCCATCACACCCCAAAATGGGCTACAGCATTAGTCGACTAGCCAGGACATGTTCAGGGTCGAAAACTGTACTCCAAAGAAAGAGTTGTCAAATTTTGAAAGCGCGTTTAATTTTGTTACTTCATTGGATCTCAAATTCTCAGATCAATTCTTAAATCAGCCGAGTGAGGACAACATTGACAGAATGACGAGAGGGAAGAAGAGTGAGTTGGTGTCTAAAACAGTCCTTTTTTCCATTACACTTGTGACCCACAGAGTCACTGACTAAATTAATTTCATCTAGGGAAATGAACTGGATTTTTCGCTAACTAGGACACCCTTCCCCACCCCACACCCCGCCCCCCACAACCCCAAATAGGTACATAAAACCAAAATGTTATCAGTAGCCACTAGATTAACCCAAAAGGAAACAATTATATATCTCATTAGTAGATGAGAGGCTAAAAGCAATAAATTAAAAACAAATATTAAAAATGCTATATGCATTCTGCAGTTCAGCTCGAGTATGCACGATCCGAAATACTACAGTCAGGTAAATAGCCACTGGAAAGGCAATAGCTCTCAAATTTTGAGGAATATTCTGTTGGGCCACTCTGGTTCACCCAAGACCCTCATGTATATTAATAGAAATAATGACTATACCTCCATACAATAATCTTATAGAGATTATCGCCCCCATTTTATGGGTAACAAAACTGAGTACTCAGAGAGCTTAAGTAATTTGCCCAAGTTCACACAGCTGGTAGAGACAATGGCAGCATTGGAACCCAGGCTGTGAGACTCCAAAGTGCACTTGACCACTACTATCCTGTATGAGTTGGGCCTCATCGTTCCGTGTAACTTTCAGAGGCTTAACGTTATTCGGGCGGAGACAGAGAAGAGGACCAATTAGAGGTTATAAGGAAAAAAATCTGTCCTGGCCCCAAAAAGGCTAGTTCCAGACTCATGATACTAGATGTCACTGCTTTCAAGCTTTTAGCCTATAATCAACCCATATTGAAACCAGATTTACGAGCTCTTCAGAGGAGAGCTTTGTGATTTTCTAAAGCAGACATGTTTGGTATTTTAGAAGGTCAAACCCCCTATGGTGCCGTGTTTTTAATAAAATCAGTTCAGCAGAAATTAGAGACACCCCAGTCAATTTCTAGGAAGCCTCTGAACCATTCAAAATAAGGGGGAGGGGGGGAAGAACATAAAAGACATAACCGCGTACAGACCCATTTTTTCCAAAGGGGTAGAACGTAAGGGGTGTAGATATAGGAACATCATGGCAAATTTGGTCCCATTTGTCTCCGGTTTGGGCAAATTTCCACTTGGAAAAAATATTACTTTTGGGGGGAGTTCTATGTCAATATTAAACAAGGGCTGTTCCTGGTCAGCCCGGCCTTGTACTGTCACCTCAGAGTAACAGTAAACATCTCTATGAGGGAAAAACCAACAAACCAGTCATCACCTTTCTTACATCACCGAATCAGGTAGGTAGTTATTTCATGAAGGGCCCTTTATCTCCGCGCTTGGCAACTTCCACCCTCTCCGAGGAAAGCAAAAGGAGCGCCTATATTTAGTTCTTGGTAAAAATCAAAGTTGAGAAACCTGTAATATTTTCGTCGAAAGGCCAAGTTCTGCCCAGATCTGACTTTTAAGACTGGTGGCGAGGGCATGTGCGAATACAAGTGAATAAATATCTCATTTAGTATTTATGAATACTAACCATGAAGGGGAAAGGGCTCGTAATGAGGAAGAGACACAAGGCCAGTCTCTTATGCGGCTAGCACCTTAGCACCTGGGACACCCAGTCTGCCCACGAGGGCGGGGGGGGGGGGCCACAGGGCCACCACCCCACTGAACGGGGAGGTGTCAACCGCCTCGTGAGTTTCCAGAAGGAACAAGAGGCAGCGAACACAGAACACGGAAGTGGAGACATTCGACGTTCACCTTCCACAAAATGTGATCGCAGCACCCGCCGAGACCCAGGCCCTTCCTGGAGGATGGAGTTTCCTGGTTTCCGAGTGTTTCAAAACAGAAGACTATTTTTTATTCTTTTTTTTAAAGATTTATTTCTGAGTAATCTCTACACCCAATGCCCGCAACCCCGAGATCCGGAATCGTATGCCCTACCAACTAAGCCAGCCAGGCACCCCCAACACAGGACTTGAAATCCTTCGTTGCCTTATTTAAGGAATTGCCGAGTTCCTGGTTAACTGGTATTTGGAAGAAATGAGGTGAATAGAGAATAACAGCAGGGCCAGCAGGGGAAAACTAACTACACAGAGCTAATACAAACACTGCCTACCCGGAAGAATCGCCGAGCTCGTAGGATGCTGTGCATGAAAGGAGAATGGCAAAGGAGCGGGAAGTCTTCATTTTCAAGCTGCGAAGCTCCTGTAATTTGATCTGGAGTACAAGTGCAGGTGAGGGTAGAAACCCCAACGACTGGCAACTTCAGTGAAGTCTCTTCCCTAGACAGGTGTGCATAGTTAGGCCCCACAATTCTGTGGCTCCCTCAAGAAGTGCCACTCCTAAAACTTAACCCATTTTATAAACTGTAAACCACGCGTGCAAGAACCGTAATTCTCAAAAAGCACAATACGAATGCTGTCATTTATTAAAATGTGTATTTATTCCATAGCCTACTTTGTATGGGGCTGTGGTCTACCAATTATTAAATAATCTAGGTTACTGTTTTTAGACTAGTCATTGCAACTCAGATTCTTCCATGAACGTGGCTACTGCATCTGTCTTCAGGGATCCAAATTATGCTGATCATAAAATATTCCCCCAAATACGCACACACGCAAAGAATCCCTTAACACTTATCAAAGACAACCCCATACTCAAATATGCAGACTATAGGTTAATTTTTAGCAGAAGTTTCAAATATACAAAAGAATCGAGGGAAAAAAAAAATCCTATGTGGCAAATTCTTCTCACGTGTAAGATAACAAAGACCTATTTGGGGGGAAAATATGCAAATGCAGCATGGGTTTAAATTCAGCCTGAGAAGTGTTGCCAGACAGAAAAGTCCGGCAGGAATGGAAACACAGTCTATCAGTGGCTGAAGTCAATGTCAGGGGCAGGGGGTCCCAGTGGTACTGTGTGTTCTTTAAATCTCAATTGATACAAATAACGTTCACTGTTGAAACCCTTTCTAAACATTGAGAGGTAAAAAAAAAAAAAAAACAAAAAACAAGTTAGCATAACACTGTGTTGAAGGAAGGTTTGCAAACTAGGAGCATGATACAATCAAGTTTGGCTAATTTGGGGTCCACAATATTTAACGTGATTTGACACAAAGTTAACCGATAAATTAATCAACAGCAAAAGGAGACAATGACTAACTTGGACTAAGAGAAGAAGTTTCCTTTAGTGGGTTTGGTCTGGCTTTCCTTTTGGGGTTGGAGGTAGACACATTTTAAAAAGAAGCATTCCAGAGCATCTGGAGTAAGCTGAGAAATATTACCTTTGCTAAGGCAACTCCAGATACTGATCCATCTTATCTGACCTGGTATAAGTAAGTCTAAGATTTCTCGCAGATAAAAGCTAAAAACCAGAACTGTCCTAACAAAAAACCGGGGGGGGGGGGGGGGGGGGGGGGGGTGAGACACTGAACGATGGGCAGTACACATTTGGAAATTTTCCACGCTGTGAGAAAATTACAAATACACAAGGAAGAATGAACAAGATCTTGGTCTTGTTTCAAAACAAAACAAAACAAAACAAAACAAAACAAAAGTCAAGCCCAATCCTAGAGTGGAGACCTTATCAGAATCAGCAACAGTAGAATCAACAACAGATCTTCGTTTGTGGAATGAACGTGTCGTTTCTTACACTTCCCACTTAGTTTGTTTTTAATTTATGACAAGACACGGCTAAATTTCAGACAAAAAATATAGATATATTTTTTAAATCTTTACAATAAATCAGGACGTCGGAGCTGACACAGAGCACATGTCAGTTTATTTAGGTGCTCGATTCCAGCTCGCGCAGATGCAAATAACCCTGGTAACAGTTGAGTGCACAGTCCTCTCTTTGCTTTTTCTAATTTTAAAGCAAAGAATACATCTGACTGCCTTCAAGTCTGTGCAAATAATCCTTCAGAAGAAATATCCAAGATTCTGTCTGCAGAGGTCATTTGGTCTCTCCCAGATGATGACGTGAGTTTGTTTTTCTTCAGATAAAGTGCTCCTGTCCAGCAGAACTCAAGGCCTTCAAAGCGTCCGAGAACTTGGGTGCGGATGAGGCCCTGTCATACGAACTCCAGCTTCCCGTGCCCGCTGTACATGCCCCAGTGAACGAGCGAGAGGATCTTGTCGTTGCTGAGGTCCGCCTGCCTCAGTTTGTCACAGGTCAGGCAGCAATTCTCGTGCCCGCTCACGGGCACCATGCATTCCAAGTCCAACTTTGCCACCTGCCCCTTTTTGGAATGGTGTCCGTGAAAGCTGTAATGCAAACGCGACAGCATCTGCTGCCGCTGGTCCTGCAGTCTCTTGTTCTCGCTTCGAAGCATCCTCAAGGCTAACATGATAAGCAACACTAAAATCAGGCCGCCGGCGATGGGAACAGCGATCACCGCTGCCCGGAACCACAACTCTTTGGAAGAGGTCAGCTCCTGCACTTTGGTGATGAGGTTCCTGCTCCCGTCGTGCCGATACCGGTTTCCTGGTCCTGAGGGAGTACAAGGAACGAGGAGACTGTGTTAACCCCTCCTGTGGAATGGACACTTACGATCATCTATCCGTCTGGCACGACGCACCCCATCTAAAAGAAGCTTACAGTGACCTCGGCAACTTTCAGAAAATGAATGTTGCAAACACGATGCCCAGAGGCTTATAAAAAAACAGGTGTTTAGAGACTGTCGTTACTGAAGAGCAATGGTCTTCTGAGGTCTTGAATGTGTAGAAAAACCAGGCAAAGCCTATCGTGTAGACAGACATCTAATGCTCAGGCAGACATAAAAGCGACTCAACAGAGATGCATCTTTGCACCCAGCCATGCCTCTCCCTCCGGTGTCTCTAATTACATTCACAGCAAAATCAACAGCAGCAGGCACACCAAGTCGCGGCTGCCACAAGCCCGTAGATCAGGCAAGCGTTCTGGTTAGAAAGGGCTTCCACCTACCTGAGGCCTCCCCCTTGGGAGGAGCCAGGACATCCTGCAGCCCTCTGTAATTGCACATATCTTCATGACAGCATCCCAGCGTGGGCATGGTGGTGCCAGAGTGGTTCCGTGCCTGTTTGGCTTGGCAGACATCCGCTGTGCTCGCGAGAGAGTCCAGGCAGCCATGGGTGAGCGGGGAATTTGTGTTCTGGGGATCGAGAAGTCTAGAGAAGCAGGCGCTCAGCTCAGATTTACACATATAGCCAGTGGCCACGCAGTGGGCAGCATCACAATAGCATCTGATTTCACCTGAAAACAAGGAGAAATTGCGTCACACTCCTTCAGGGGGCAGATAATGCATCCCCCTAAGCAACTGCTAAATCGCCAAGATCAAAGGCACTAACTTTTAGAATATTCAGCTGAGGGCCTACAATGGCAGTCCCCGGTAGACTGGAAAAGCCCTAGGTGCTTAAGTTTCAATCCAGTTCAATGTAATTTTAGAAATGTATTAATCCCAATTGCAGAGTATCAGAGTTCAGCCACGTCTGATGAGTTAGCAAGGAATTAAAAATACTACTGTTGGTTTTGAAGGAAAACAATCATCACGATAATTTCTACCGTAAGGTAAATTACACTGTTTATTCATCTTAATCCTACGTGACCATACAACATAAAAATGCTAGGCTTTTTGATTTTGTCAGTATAAATATTTGATCGGAACTACTGAATTGTTTACTACCTTAAAGGGCTGTGCCAAGATTTAAGAGCTTTAGCTAACACCTTATAAAGTTATTAACTAGAAACACAACAATCTAGAAATTGCTCCGGTCAGGAGGTTTTAAAACTATGAAACTGGGCAGCTATTTGCAACCTCTCTAGAAAAGGCAAACTTTGCCTATAAAGATCTTTTCATGCAGAGGAGCTTTTAGTCAGTATATTGTAAAACAGGAACTAGGCAGTTTACAATTAGTGGTTTGCTTGCCAAAGTCAATTTCTTTCAGCCCAAATGGAAAGTCATAAAACTGGGGGCGGAGGGGGGGGGGGGGAGAGGGGGGGGGGGGGGGGGGGGGTTTTAAAAAAAAAAAAAAAAAAAAGGCAAAGCTAACTTCTCCGCCCCTTAACTCCCCAGTTTTACATGTAATTCAACATGGGATCTAAAAGGGGAAACGTTGAAACTGAAAATCCTCCCCTGGTTGAATGAAAAATCCTTAAGGAAACCTCAAATTTTTCTCCAGGAAGTGATTAAAAGTTTCCTTTATAAAACTTATTTGGGGAGTTGCAAGTCACTAGTAACATTTGGTGCATGCGCGCCCTGAGGCTTTTAGCATCAATTTCTAGTTGAAATAATCTGGGTCTCCGAGCTATCCCTAATACCATAGCTGACAGTGGACTCAGGTCACTGTCGTATGCCACAACTAAAGCTACTAGAACGGAACTCAGTTAGGCACACTACCCCTTCCCGGCTTCCCAATCTGAAGTTCTGTCTAGTTACTGAAACCTGTGCTCTGAAATTAAACACCAGGGACTGTGGCTTTATAGACCTCTTCCTACCCTCTCCTTTCTTCCTCCTCCTCTCCCTGAATGCGAATGCCTGAGTAAGGTGTCTCATTTAATTATCTGTCCAGATTCCAGGCCACCGTATGGTGTGCTCAGTTTTCACCAGAGGCTGCTAATGCTTCGGTTCTTAAAAAAAAAAAAACAAAAAAACAAAAAAACAAAACCTGCCAGCTAAACACAGATCTTTGGCAATGGGGAGTTTTTAAACCGTCCAAAGCTGGAGGTCTTTCTCCTATCCTAAATCTGCGCTCCCTGTCCCGGGTCTGGGCCCAAGTCCCTTACCCGGGGAAGACCTTGGGGCTGGAAACCCGCTTTGGCTGGGTTTTTGTCTCCTCTTTCCAATCTTGATGTTTTGCATAAAGGTCACCACTCCTAGGTGGGGAAGACTACATATCCCTAGTCTAACAAATTCCATGTATAGATTTAAAGTAGAAATAAAATGAATGAATAAATAAAATGAAAAGTCCATTCTGATCCTATTCACCTCACTCCTAACACAGAAAAAGAAAAAAAAAAAAGTTAAATGTTTATGAGAGCCTATTTAAAATGCTATATTTGCCATGACCTAAAACAGTCTAATAAAATTTTGACAGGTAACTACGAAAGTTCTAACAACTTTTTTTTTTTTAATTGGAGCCACATTTGAACAAGTTGAATGGACTTTTGTATTACTGTATTAAAACTATATTTCTGTCGTTTCATAAAGTTTCTTCCTGTGGCATGCGAAAGGCCCAAAAAGGGGACTGGTATTTGAAAACAGTGAACAATGCTCTTCTGTTCCCCCCCCTTTCTTGTTACTGTATGTAGTGATTACACAAAAATGTCTGCTTTAGTCAAGATGGCTACAGGAGAGACTGCTGGCTTCTTTTAAAGCTTTTGAAGTCCGCAGCAGTCAGAAATCTCTGATCCCCTAATTATATCATTATCAGGCACATAGTTTCGGTATCTGTGACTTCATGTCAGCCTCAGTCCCTCCCTGTTCTGCCGGCCTTTGATAGGGCCAGGAGGCTCCCCTCTGCAGGCTACCAGGGCTGTTATTTAGGGTTAATTACACCCTTCCTTCCAAAATAAATAAATACTGTAGCACATCATCCTTGCTGGGCTAGCTTATCCTTTAACCTCATGCCTGCTACATGGCAATTAGAGAAGGGGGGTGGTGCAAAAGCGAAATAACGCTTCCCAGTTAAAAAAAAAAAATTATCTGTTCACACAACTATTCATGGAGTTGGGGAGGGGGGAGGTGAGGGGAGGGTAACGTTGAAATCTAGGAGTTCTGGTTATTTCGACCTGAAAGGCGAAAGCCTGCAGGGGGAAATAAAGACCCTGACCTGTGCCTCTTTTTCTTTCTTTTCTTTTGTTTTCTCTTTCTTTTTTTGGTAGTGTGTAAAATACGAGGTGAGCGGTAAGTGGGACCGCTGACAGAGCCTACTCGTCCCAGCCACCGCGAAGCCACACAGCACACACTCCTGCACAGAGAGACACTTCGAGCACCTACTCTCGCACAGGGAGTCACGCACACTCGCTGGCTCACAAAGGCACTCACACACACAAAGCCACAGTGGCGGACAGGGCCGCACGTGGAGACGTGCGGGGACACCCCCACACTCCAGCGCGGTGCCGCCGGGCCGCCCCCGCCCTCGCCCTCGGGGTGCGCAGGGAGGCGGCGGCCCAGCGCACTCCACCGCCCCGCTCCCCGGCTGCAGACGTTCAGAAGTTCGCTACGGACGGACTTCCAAAAACATTGTGACAAGCACTTGCCCTGAGGTCTGACTCCACCTCCACGCGCCGCGCCCGGGACACCCGAGGGGGCGGCCGCGAAGCCACCGCCGCGACTTCTAAGAACAGGCAACTTGTCGCGACCTGCGGGCTCCAGCGCGGGAGGAAACCTCGCCCGCCGCTAACAAAGCCTTGGCAGCCGCCTTCAAAGGCCCGCGGCGGCGGCCGCCCCGGGACCCCCGCGCGCCCCTCCCCGGGGAGCCCGCGCCCCGGGCCGGCCGGCGGGCACCCACCTTTGGTGAGCAGCACGGCCATGGCGCAGAGTTCGAGCTGCAGCCAGATGAAGATGTAGCTGGAATGGCGATCCATTGACGCCCCCCACGGCCGCGGCGCCCCCGCCGGCTCCCGGAGCCGCGGCGCAACTGCAGCCTACGACTCCCGGAGCGCGCAGTGCATGGGTGCTGCCCGGGGCGGCGGGCGCCGTCAGCGACAGGGCGAGGGCCCCGGCCGCGGCCGGAGCATGGAGCGCGGCTTGAGGGGCGCGGAGGAGCCCAGACGACTTTCGCGACTCGACTCCGCAGCCAGCGACTCCTCCGCTCCGCTCGGCGCTGCACTCCCGCGTGAGCTACCGGCCTCGATCCGCGTTGGCCGGGCACTCCGCGAGGGGAGAAGCTCCCCGAGCGCACGCAGAGACCGCCAGCCGCGAGCTCCAGCCTGCGCCCGCCTCAGCCGGCCCGGATCCGCGCCGTAAATAGCGCCCCGCGCCGGGAGCCGGCCAGACACCGCCCCGCCCCCGGCCCCGCCCCGGCAGCGCCAGCGCCGTCCGATTGGCCGCCAGCCTCCAGTCAATCATCCCCGCGGCGAGGAGGCGGGCCCAGAGGGGGGCCAGGAGGGACCTGCCCCGCGGCTCCTGGCGGCGCCGGCGTCTAGGGCCGCGGGCTGGGAGGCTGCGGTCTCCCGCGCTCCCCCTCGCGGATGCCTGCGCGTCCGTGACCTTGTGGAGGCGCGGGGTCGATCCCAGCCTCCGGGTCTGTCTCTGGCACTCGACACCGAGACCCTCACAACTCAGCCTTGGGCCGGCTTCTTTTTTGTTGCCCCCGAAACACGCGAGAGACCGCGCGGCCGCCTGCGAAAGCCCTCCCGGGCCACGCTGCGCGCTTTAGGAACCCCAGGGACAAGTGGCGGTCCCCCGGCGTGCGCCGACGGCCAAGGCGCCCCTGCCCAACCCTCCTGGCTTGCGTGTGGCCAAGGAGGGGGTTCCGTCGGGAGCCCGGAAGGGGGGCGGCCGGGCGCTAGGGTCTGCTTTCTGCCTTCCCCCAGCCGCCCTCCCTCTCAGCGCATCCGCCTCGAGCCGCCTGCCCTGTGATCAATAAAGCCCAGACAGACAGACTGTTGATCAGTGGGAGCCGCTAAGTTCTCCTGGGTAGACAGGGGACGAGTAGCCGGCTAGAGACACTTAACGAAAATTAGCAAATCCAAAAGCACCCGGCGCCAGCGAGACGACACTGGCCGAGACTGACACTCAATTAACCACCCCCCAAACAATCGTAGGCAAACACACCGGCTGACTCTGATCAATATCAGTCCCGCAGTGATCTCCTTTCTGAGATACTAATTCATTTATTAGGACTTGCAGGGCTGTCGGCCCCAACGTACCCAAAGGCGTTCCTGGAGGTTGTGCTGTTTTTTTGTTTGGTTTGTTTTTGTTGGTTTGTTTTGTTTTGGTTTGGTTTTTTAGGAGGTGAAATTCAACTTAAAACTCTTGATCCGAGGGAATGCTCTTGTATCCCTTCCTCCCATAACCTGAGATTAACAAGTCAACCATTTGCGAAATTTCCTTTTAGGATCAGCCAACATTTCCCTACC
>NC_064809.1:25521401-25678053 GCF_023721935.1 Panthera uncia | reverse complement strand
GGGGGAGGAGGAAAAAAGCATTTAATTCTAAGGTGGGAGATGTAAAGTCAAACCCTTTAGGACTATTGTACAGAAACGACCTTGAAGACTAAGAAAAAAATGTACATGTCTGGAGGACCGAAAATCAAGGTGAACCTTGTAAATTAAAGTTATTGAAAGTTCACAGAGGATACAGGATACAGTTAATGAAATTGCCATTAAAAAATAATGTTTAGGGGCGCCTGGGTGGCGCAGTCGGTTAAGCGTCCGACTTCAGCCAGGTCACGATCTCACGGTCCGTGAGTTCGAGCCCCGCGTCAGGCTCTGGGCTGATGGCTCAGAGCCTGGAGCCTGTTTCCGATTCTGTGTCTCCCTCTCTCTCTGTCCCTCCCCCGTTCATGCTCTGTCTCTCTCTGTCCCAAAAATAAACGTTGAAAAAAAAAAAAATTTAAAAAAATAAAAAAAAAATAATGTTTATATGCAGAAAAAATAAAATAATTTCATAAGTTGATGCGCTGTCCATTACTTCACTAGATCAAAATTGCATCTAAAAAAGATGGGAGAAGTTTTAGGGGGAAATTAACCTGGCTGGAGCACCAGGTAAACTGCAGGCATTTCTCAAATGGTGGGTTGACCCTTGCTCCTGAGGAGTCTGATTAGAACTGCCTGACATCTGCTTCTTTGACAAGTTAACAGTTCTAAGGGGTTCACGAGACAGTACTTTTCACATAAGGACGCACTCTTTTTTTAACTCCAGAAGAGTCCATCATTAGCTAAAAGGAAGCTTTTAGAGTATATTCATTCAACTATCTTGAAGCGCCCACTATAGGCCAGGCTCAGTGTTTGGGGTTATAAAGATGTCAGAACCTAAACAGTAAATCACTAACAATGGAGTGGGGCGATGATAGAGATTTATGTGCACAATGTTATGCTGCATAAAGAAAGAAGAGATAACTAGACAGGAAGTTAAAGAAGTCCACGAGGTCTGCTGGAAGCAGTGACATCAGGCATGACTCCTAAAGAACAAAGAGAGTTGCAAGGAGACCATTACAAGCATAGAGGACCATGGGAACTTAGGCATGAAATTTATTGACTGCATTGGGGGATATAGGTGGTAAGTAGGGGATAGGGAGTTGGGACTGCGAGCAATTCTTTGTTGTTGGAGCATAAAATGTGAAGCAAGGAGTGGGCAGAGATGCACCAGGAAATAACTAGATTTACCTGTAATGCAAATAAATACTTGTTTAATGGAAGGCAGTCTGGGGGATGTGTTGATGAAAGTTCTATTGTAGTGAACGCTTTCTGAGTGCCTTTCAAAGAATATCCGATTTCTCTGTAGTGGGCATTGGCAGCCAGACCAGGGGCCTCTGTCCCTCTAGCCATAGGTAGTCACATGATCCCAGTTGGGCCAATTAAGTTCTCTCTCCTCTATCTTTGGCCAGAGATGCTGGTCAATCTGTAGAGGCCAATTCACAGGAGACATACAAATTCTGAATCCACCTGTGTGCAAAGAAAAAGAAAAATGACAAAGATTTAAGTCCAAATGGATTCACAGTCACATGGTGCCACTTCGGGTCCTTAGGTTCCATATTAAGGTTAACTCAGGCACCTAGGTAAGTCCCCCTCTCCCCCTTTTTTAAAAAATTTATTTATTTTTGAGGGAGAGAGAGAGACAGAGTGAGGTGGGGGAGGGGCAGAGAGAGAGGGAGACACAGAATCCGAAGCAGTCTCCAGGCTCCAAACTATCAGCACAGAACTCGACAAGGGGCTTAAACCCACAAGCAGTGAGATCATCACCTGAGCTGAAGTCAGATGCCTAACTGACTGAGCCACCCAGGTGCCCCTGTAAGTTCCCCTTTTTACTTAAGGTTCTTTTACTTTCAACCCAAAGGGTGTGAACTATAATACTTGTATTTTATTGAATTCATTTTGACTTTCATCATTCCAGGATATCTACTTTTTTTGTTTCAAACACAGAGTAAGAATGTATGATCCATTCTTCAGACAACGATTTCAGCTCTTTTGTTTTTATTATTAGTTTAATGGGCAGGCTTTTTAAATGGCCAGAAATTAGTTTTAAGAAAAACAAGTCTGCGCTTTATCTAATGGTTTTGGAGCAGACGTGGACTTTTCAACTAAGTGAACAAGAGTGTTTGAATCAATGTGGAAAGTAAAAATTATTTTATGGATAATATGTCAATTATAAGGCCATATTCATAGTTGAGAGAATAGGTAACAATTTTAATTCAATTTAAGACTCAAGCAAATTGCTTCTCTATAGAATTTTACTTGCATTTTATGAATAATTCAGTTATTACTTTCCTACACATAGGTCGGTAAGGAGAAGAGAAAATAGTAAAAGCTAATGTCTTTTGGAAATTTAAATTAAGAAATGAACTCAGTGGCCAAAATTCTTTTCACTCTTATGAAGGGAATTACGAAAATATAAGCTGGAATCAGCTATGCATGCCTGAGAACAGAAAGCTGATTCTAGACCTAACAATAATATTAAAAGTTATAATAGTTTACTATTATTACCTTCAAAGAGTGTTCTAGATACGTTTTATCCACAGACATATGGATACGTATTATGTACATTATATATATTATATATAAGTATATAATCACAACATGCTGCTATGACACATTTGTATGGTAGTTCTACACCACAGAATAACTTTCTAAATTTTATTTTTTCTATAAAAAAAAAAAAAAAAGGTGGTGTATGTTCAACCCGTTTTGTTAACACAGCTATAAATACCAGTCTCTGCTTACTCAAATAATGCCATTGTTTTCCAAGGTTATATGTGATCCCCATTTTCAGTAATGACTCTCTCTTCACAATGCAGATGAAAAATAACTCTTGGTACATTTTGTTCGGAGAGAAACCGTTGTGTTCATGTCCCTGGCTAGCATACAAACAACTCTTACAGTCTAGGGATAGAATCTAACATTTCTTCTACCAACTAACAATCCACAGAGGTTAGATAACACTTCGAATTCCCAGTAGCAGCTTTTTAAAAAAGTCATTTGTTCTCAGTAGAAGTTAGGAGTTCAGAACTCAAGTTTACTTTCATTGGAATGAAGTCAAAGGTGAGTGATTAGCCCAGCCTACAGGAATGGCTGTCTAGTGAAGTGTTTTTGTTTTCGTTTTTTTGCTTTTTTTCCCCCCTTTTTTCCAAAATGAACTGACTGCAGAGTCCAGGAGGTAGTGTGATAGAAAAAAGACTTAAGGCCACATTCTGAAATGCCCATCTTCCTGCAAGCTAGCAAAAACACTATGGGGTCTTACAAATAAACCTTGCAGTGTCTGTGGAGTTAAGGTTTTCTTAAGAATTTTATTTATTTATTTATTTATTTATTTATTTATTTATATTTTAGAGAGACTGTGAGCAGGGGAGAGGGGCAAAGGGAAAGACAGACAGAATCTTTTTTTTTTTTTAATTTTTTAATGTTTATCTTTGAGAGAGAGAGAGAGAGAGAGAGAGAGAGAGAGAGACAGTGTGAGCAGTGGAAGGACAGAGAGAGAGGGAGACACAGAATCTGAAGCAGGCTCAAACACAGCGTCTGACACTGGGCTCAAACCCACCAACTGCAAGATCATGACCTGAGCTGAAGTCAGATGCTTAACCCACTGAGCCACCCAGGCACCCCAAGAGTGAGAGAATCATAAGCAGTGCAGAGCCCTATGCAAAGCTTGATCCCATGATCCCGGGATCATGACCTGAGCCAAAATCAAGAGTCAGATCCTCAACCGACTGAGTCCCCCAGGTGCCCCAGTTTTCTTAAGAATTGTGAAAGCAACTATGTTTAGAATACAGTAAGAAATATCCCTGGTTAAAGAACATTACCTTATGAAGTTAACCATGAGTATTATTTATAATCCAATAGCATCAAATATATTCTGTATGATCCTTGACCATAAGCCATAGGCTTTGTTCTATTCATTTATGTTAATGTAATTAAGCCAGTAAAACTTTTAGAAATTATTCAATAGCCTGCTAGTTTTGCCTACCTGATGTCAAATAACCAGGTTTTTTCCCCCACTTTGGTTCTTATAACTAAAATGGTAAGTCAGTCCTTTAAAACAGAGAAATTACCAGGGCACCTGGGTGGCTCAGTTGGTTAAGCATCTGACTTCAGCTCAGGTCATGATCTCAGGGTTCATGAGTTTGAGCCCTGTGTCAGGCTCTACCCTGATAGCTTAGGGCCTGGAGCCTGCTTTGGATTCTGTGTCTCCCTCTCTCTCTGCCCCACCCCTGTCTGTGCTCTGTCTCTCAAAAATGAATAAATGTTAAAAAAATTTTTTTTAAACAGAGAAATTACCTTAAACAAATTGCTACTTAATTGGAGGAACATTCTTGACCCTGAATGCTGTTCAGTAATGCAGTGAACAGTATTGTTGAGTTCTATCTCCTTAACTGACAGTACTTTGCTTATGTTCTTTTGAATTTTTTTTTTTAATGTTCACATTCAGGGGCACCTGGGTGGCTCAGTCGGTTAAGTGTCTGACTTCGGCTCAGGTCATGATCTTGCCGTTGGTGAGTTCAAGCCCTGCATCAGGCTCTATGCTGATCTCAGAGCCTGGAGCCTGCTTCAAATTCTGTGTCTCCCTCTCTCTCTGCCCCTCCCCTGCTTGCATTGTCTCTCTCTCTCTCTCTCAAAACTGAATAAACATTAAAAACAATTTTTTTAAACATTCACATTCAAACCTGAATTCAGCTTTGATATTTTCATTAGACAGCCAACCATTTAGACTTTTGCTTGAACAGAATTCTTGTCCTCCCTGATATTCAGGGAAGAACTTATAATGCATTCACCCCCATATCCAATAATCATCCTTTGTTCCACCTGGCCACCTAACAAACAAGTTCTGATTCTGCTGTGAATTTGTTTAAATGCAAATAACTCTCCACTGTCCCATTCCCAGTTTCATGTCACCTACCTATATATTTAGCCAGGCATCTCAAAGACATCATTTGAAATATGCACATTTAGAGTACGCTGTTCAGTCAGACTTGCTTAATGAAAAGAAAGAGAGACCTACTTAAGATTAGTTGATTCAGGAGGGGTTTCTTGTACAGATACAATAGGCTTATTGTAGGGATACAGCTAATTGGTAATTGATAAGCATTACTTATCTTGCTGGGAAGCCAGTGTCCATGGAATGGGAAATGAGAAGATTTGGGTCTCATTTTCTCAAGGTTGTCTCTTCCCACATCTCTACTGGCGAGCCGGCATCCTTTCGTTAGCTCTAGTTTTTACTCTCTCGTAACTTCTGCTTGCGTGGTTTTTTCCCCCCGCCAGTCGTAAGCATCCCTTACACAGATGCAATGCTCCTTCTGTCCCTGTGGCACACAACCTCTGCCCTCTGGCTTCTGGATTTCCAGCTCCTAAGTGAATCTGACATGCAAGTTACACAGGCTGCTGTTCAGCTTACGGAGAGACCAAAATGTGCACTTTGCAGTCTGTTCGGCTAGGGTAGCGCTCCTGGCTGATATAAAATGTGTCTGCTGCCCCTCATCAAGGTTGCGGGCCAGGAAGAGCAGGAAGGGTGGGTGGACAGGCTGGCAACATAAAGCATAACATATACCTGCTTATATTGTAGATATGATACACACATATAAAGTTTAACTTGCTATAAAAAAGTATGAGTGAGTTCCTTTAAGTGATTAATTTAGTGTGAATTTGCCACTTGAGTGTTTTGCTGTCATCAAAAATAAACTTCATGGGGCACCTGGGTGGCTCGGTGGGTTAAGCGACCAACTCTTGATCTCCGCTCAGTTCTTGATCTCACCATCATGAGTTCAAGCCCTGCACTGGGCTCCATGCTGGACAAGAAGCCTGCTTAAAAATGATGATAGATAGATAGATAGATAGATAAAATAACCATGTTACCAAATGAAGGCAGCCCATCTATAGAGCCTAAGACTCAGCACCTTTCCAAACAAGGACAGAAGGACCATCTTTAACTCTTGGATTATGTTTAATATACAACAATCTTGAATATTCCGTCTTTTTAGTTGACTGCGGCAACTGAAAGAGCTTTTCAGTTTCCTGAGAAAGATGGGTCGTTGGGGTGAATAATCACCTGGCTTATCCCATACGTGTAGTTTGGATATTCAAGGCCAAGGTGCCGACATGTCTATGAGCAAATGGTGTTGCAGTCTATACGTAATAGGTGAACAAAACGTATCAACTCTCAACTAAACAGCCAGAATAGTCATTTGCTTCCTTACAGTCCTCCCCCTCTCCCCGCTCCACACCATACCACTTAGCTTTTCCTCATAAAATCACAGGAATATAATAAGAGTTTTCTAGAGAAGCAGCATGGTTACAATAGTTACTATACTTCTCTTTTCATTCTGGCTCCTCGAAGAAATTATAAATAAAGACCGGAAAATACCTCTACTCTGCTTTCTATTCCCTTTGATGCCTTTCACAGTGTCATCCAGAATAAATTTCATTTTTTATTGAATTAATGTCAACGAGTGAATTCTGAATGGAAATGATAGAACGTTGTGGACGAGGAAACAACAATCCCCTGGGAGACGGAGACCTGAATTGGTACCCATGCTCCACCGTTCAGGGTGTTATCACCAGCAACTCAACTGCTCCCTCTGTGGCCCTGTTTCCTGTCCTAGAAAATGAGGACCGGAGTGCTAGGTGGTCTGGCTGTCTCAGAGATTGCTGAGGGAGTAACTTGCGATCCCATCATGTTAGCCGTGAAACGCTACAGAAACGTTCAGTGATTTTCCTTGGAAACAACGAGTTTATCCAAATCTATTTTTCACTCATTCGAACACGTTTACGGTAGCGTCGGGACTTTTCAGCTGGTTTCAGGATTCTCTTCTCCCCGGAGCTGGAAATCTGAAGTAGAAATGAGGGCACTGCCAGTCCAGTCTTGGCAGGGTGGTGATATCTCTGTAAACACAGCATGGATCTTGGCCAACACAGGTTAGCTCTCACGACGGCTGCTAGTCTAAGAATCAGCAGAGACAAATTGGTCGGCTAAGTTGTCGTTATACGAGAACCGTAGCTGCTCACTAAAGGAGGAGCCCTAATTCATGCCCCTCGTCATCGGGCAAACACAAAAAGTATCTTCTACCCTGTAACTGGGCTCCTTTGAAAGATTATCCGTCTCCAAGTCAATTGCATTTTTCAAAGAACTCTGGTGTTGCTTCCTCACTGTCAGAGAGAAGAATTTCCCAGTAAAATCCTGATTGATTATGGATGTATTTGCCATGAACTGTCCCATGAGCCATACTCTTTTTTATGCATCATCAGCAAGGTTGCTGAAGAGGCTCCTGCCCTCCAAATGCTTCCAATCCTGCCATCCTTCTTTTAGGTGACTATCTAATTTTAACAAAGTTTTGTAGAAAGAGGGGAGGAAGGGGGGGGGGAGGGGTGCGGCTGACATTCCTTTTGTCCTAATCCTTGAAATCATCCTGTGGAGACCAGCACAGTTTTCCTGGACATAGGTGAGTTCCGGCCCCTGATTGATGTAGGTCATGCAGAGAAAAGAATCCGTGTTTTGATTTTATTTATTTACTTATTTATGTATTTATTTATTTATTTTGTCAGAGGTAATGTACAAACAAAAGCCCCGTCAGGTCTAAAATCTTCTTGTTTCCAACACTCAGCCCAAGTCCGGCAAGAGTCAGGAGATAAAGGCAGAGGGTGATGGGGATGGGCGGTGGCCAAGGGGGAATCTTCCACATTGACAGATCCAGGGGGTTGGGGCGGGGGGTGGGGGGTGGGGGGGTTAACTCCAGGCCCCGCCCATTTGCCCTGGTTCCCAGTTTCTTGGGATGGAAGCAGAGGTACCTGGGCCTAAGAGGCCCTCTGAAGCTTCGGTAGAAAGAAGCAAGAGCACAGCAGCAGCAGCAGCTCCATTTCGGGCCAATCAATGGGACTCCGTGTCGGCTCCAGGGAGCACCCCCCACCCCCGGCCCCGCGGGGACACTGTCCAGGAAGGGCAGATGGATAGAGGGGAGGGCGAGGCTGGGGGTGGCGGACCAAGCCGGACGGACTGGGCCGGGAGCGGGAGAGCGAGGCGGAGAAACCGGGAGACGCAGCCGAGCTCCCTGGGGGGAAAGCAAACGCGGCAGAGAGGCACCAATTATTATAATTGGAGGTAATGGGGCCGAGGCGCCAAGCAGCCCCGCTCTGTTTTACATCACCCAGCCCCGACCCGGACGCACCCGCACCGGCGCTCGGCTCCTCCCGCGCCGAGTCCACGCCCGCGGGGCTCTCCGGGCCCTTCCCCGCCCGCCCGCGTGGCTCTGCCGCTGCCCCGCCCGGGGCCGCGCTCGAGTTCAGGTGCGCGCCGCCCGGCCGCGCTCCCCTGCCTGACTCACCGGCCGGGTCCTCGGCCTCGCCCCGCCGCCTCTCTCACTTGTGACTAGTCCAGCGACACGGACTTGTCCCAATAGTAAAAGGGGGGCTGTGTGTGTGGGGGGGGGGGGGCGGGCAAACCCTTCTGGTCTGGGCAGATTCCCCCCAGGCTAGGGTCGGTAGGGCCGGAAACAACTCTGTCCTCATCATCTCGCTTTGATCCCACCATTACTACCAGCATCACCCCTGAACTTAAGTGGGGTCTTGGAGATAAGCCACGTGGGAAACAAAGCACATGAACATAGGGTGTGGTTGGGGCCAAACATCGTTACATCTCGCTAGAGCTGTTTTGTCACTGATCGGACACGACCAGGAGAATGGTCTCGCAGACCATTTCGAGGTTCGGTGAAAGACAGCTTCAAAAATGAAATCAGGGTGGAACACAGCAAGTGACATTACCTCCTCCAGCAAGTCAAATAAAAATTACTGCTTTTCAATGGGGCGCCTGGGTGGCTCAGTCGGTTAAACGTCCGATTTCAGCTCAGGTCACGATCTCGCAGTCCGTGAGTTCGAGCCCCGCGTACGGCTCTGGGCTGATGGCTCGGAGCCTGGAGCCTGCTTCCGATTCTGTGTCTCCCTCTCTCTCTGCCCCTCCCCCATTCGTGCTCTGTCTCTCTCTGTCTCAAAAATAAATAAACGTTAAAAAAAATTAAAAAAAAAATTACTGCTTTTCAAGAAATGCTTTGAGGAGGCCTTCACAAGGCAGCTAGGTGACCCATCGGTCCTTTAGAAGCGTTGTGTCTTCAAAACAGATGTGAATAATAACACAAGGTTCCGGCAGGGCAACTTGGTGCCGATACGTGTTAAAAAGTCCAGCTCCAAGGGATGACTGTTGTACTGGAGGCTGCACTGATCCGACCATTTCAAAACGCCTGAGCTCAAGGCACAGTGTAGCACCTTAAAAGGCCTTTGATGAAGGAGAGCAATCAGGTAAGTAATAGCACTTAATACCACATCGAACGATAAATGTGAAGGGAAGACTTTCAGTGATTGAAAAGAGAGAGAGACTTGCTTGTATAATCGCAGAGGGCGTAACAAGGACCAGGGGGTGCCAGCTACACCCGCCAGAAGTCGCCAGGGAGAGTTCAAATAAGGAAGAACTTCCTAGCAATAATGCCACCCGGAGGCGGACGAGGCATCCTGAAGAGACCGTGTGGTTCCCAAGTGCGGGGATGAAGTCCCGGGATGGGGGTGTGAAGTAATTGTTGGAGCAGGTGACACTTCGACGTCCCTTGCAACACTGAGATGCTCTAATTACAGCTACAGCTCGAATATTAAAGACGACGACGCTGTGTCATTTTCCAGAAGTAGGAAAAATGCGGGGCGCTGGAACTCATCTAAAGAGTAAGGACCTAAGAGTGAACTCGGGCTGCCCAGAGCTGTTCAAGACTGAGGCTGTCCCCCTGATGGGGGGGGGGGGGGGGGGGGGGAGGGAGGGCTGAGGCTCAGCTGTGACTCTCAGACTTGGCTGTGTACCCCGAAGCTGGCTGTGACTGCTTGAGGGGGTGCCTCTTTCTAATGTACAAAATGAGCCTAGTATGAGCTAGTCACAGTCCTGAGACCCAGCCCTTACTAACGTTAACAAGACTGGTTCACAGGCAGGAAATGATAGCCTCCAAAGGGCAGATGGCCCACGTGAGGACAGCTACGTAAATATAGATGGTCTTAATTCAAGGCTGGGATCCGTGCAAGACCAAGGAGAAAATCTCAAAAACCACTTTCGACTGATTCAGATTCTCCCCACCCTGTACTGCCTGTGTCACCAAAAGGCATTCTATATCCCTTTCCTGACAAGTGTCTGAACAAAGCCTTCTGCCCATCTTCTTTCAGTTGACTGCTGGACAGATTTGACTTTCAATGGGAATAAAGACAAATTGTGCCCGCCAGGCCTTTGCAACCTTCCTCGTAAGTGATTTCATATCATATCCTCTTTCCAGACCAAAAAAAAAAAAAAAAAAAAAGAGGAAGGAGAAAGAGAAAGAACCCATGTAGGTCTCCTGTCTTTCTTCATGATGTAATTGTAGATTTATTTTCTCAGCTTTTGCTAGCACAGTATTTTAAGTTCCTTGGTAAGTACCCCTCGAGGTGTGCCTGGAACTGGACTCCGAAACCAGGAATAGATTCACCATAACTTAGCCTAGAACCATAACTTAGCCTTCTCTTGAAAGCATTGTCCTCCCCAGTATCCTTCCCAGATGTCCTGCACATCACATGGTCCTGAAGCAAGAGTAACAGCTCTGGGAACAGGGCCTCTGTTCCCCATCACCAGACCCTCTCTTTTATCACACATTTGAATTCTTACCCATGTATCCTTAAAGTGACCTAAACTAATGTGTTCTTTTCTGGAGGAAAAAAATGGGTTAAAAAAAAAAACAAAAACTCCCACCAGGGTAACCCTTTTTCCCCAAGCCAGCACTACATTATGCACATCTGTTGTCACTTTTATTTTTCGGAGACTGTATTGCATTGGTCTTTGCAGCCCAGAGTCGGTTCCCCTGTCGGGTGGACATCCCCCCCGGGGGGCGGTAGGGAGCTGGCCGGTGGCGTGTCTTTCTCGCCCCCTTGTGGTGAGAGGGAAGTAGCGCCCAGCTGGGAAGACAGGAGCTGTGATTTGCTGTCGGGGCAAGTAGCGAGGTCACCGAGGGGAAGATTCCGAGTCAATATTTTAATAACTGTGTCTCAGTGTCATGTGGTGACCTCAGTAAGAGGGCTGTGAGCCCTATTTCCAGAATCTTCTTAGGGCTTTGGACAACAATGAACAGGCTTCTCTCTGTGTGTAAGGCCAGGAGAAGGTGGTGGTTGCAACTCCAGGTAAGCCGTGGACAACAACAGTGACCACTGTTCTAAACAAAACACCCTTGCCTGTGTCACCCACCGGCAAGCCAGGACTTTCCCCGCAGAGGAGTCCATACTCTCAAAGACTTTGGTTCATTCCTTGGTTTCTAACATTTTCCAATGGAACTGTGTTAACTGAGCAGAACCACCACAGAGCATGACTCCTAATCTCTAAAGTCTAAATGTGTGCATTGTTTCTACAAATCCACAGACTTTTTTTGGCCAGCTCCAGCTTTAAAAAGCAAACAGACAGAAACCCTCCACGCAGATGAGTTAAACGAAAATCCCCTCCCCTCCTGATCTGTATTCCACCAAAAGATGGGTGATGGACGTTTCCCCCAGAACCAAGCATGGCAGTATTGTATCGAAGTCTGGAGCTACCCGACTCTTCCCGCCTTGGGGCATGAAAATCTGACTCTCATTTGGGTCAAGATCAAAGCCAAGGGTCTAACAGGATAATTCAGTCTCCAACTCTACACGAGTTGCCAGTCTCGACTGCTGAAATTAACCAAACAGTTCCTCTGGGTACTAAGAGCTGCATGAGGCCATGCCAGCCACTGTTTATATTAAATCATGAAAATGATCACTTCCGTCTCTGATTTTACAGCGGAAGAAACCAAGAGAAGGCTACGTGGCTCTCCAAGGTCACACCAGCTGCACTGAGACTCAGGGCTCAGGGCACGACCTTCTGGCCCATCCAAAAGGTGGGAAGGTGTGAGGGGCCATTGCATTCACTGGTAAATCGGGGTCAGTTTCTCCTTGAACAAAGATACAGAAGGAAATTTGTTAGCGTTCTGAGCTGAGATTCCATAGAAACATTTCAGCCATATTATAAGGTAAAATCACCTCTTGCCAAATGGAGTAATTTGAAGGAGACTGAGAAAAGGAGGAGAGAAAGAAAGAGAGAAAGGGAGGCATTTGACTGCTGAGAACAAAGGCTGTTTATAAGTGGGTTGAATCACTGCCGCTCCCAAACCTCTCTCAGGTCCTATGAGCCTGAAGAGAGGATTTCTGGGAATGAGCTTTGGGGTCATTCTTGGGCGTCAGTCTTTGCTGCAGGAACCAACCTGCCTAGGCAGCTGTCAGTGATTGCTTTCCCCGATGGCTTGATTGTATCTGCAGGCCCCTTCTGCTCAGAACTTGGCCATCCTCTGCGGAAATCTTCTATGGGATCCCTGACCTTCACCCTCAGTGCTCGTTAAGCGCATAAGCAGAAACATCTAGGAATCCCAGCCTTCCTACCAGCCAGAATTTTCACACCAATCAGGGAAGTGGCTTCCATTGGAAGAGACAGGGCCTCCGAAGTCCATACCTCATTTGTGTTTTGAGGACAATGGACGGGAGAGCCACCAATTACGAAGAACGTACAGATAACTTCATCTTCCAGACCGGGAGCAAGGAAGGCAGCCATGACTTCCCCTGGAGTCCTGCCCTCTGGGCTGGAGGTAAGTGGGTCTAACCAAGCCGAGCTTCTCCACCTGACTTTGCTTCTCTGTGCTGGACCCCCTTCTTTGAGTAGCAACTGCATGGCATTTGTGATCTGGACGCAAGAGGGAAATGGGACGGAGGAGAAGAGCACCGGACTGAGTCGTCTTGACATCACCTCTCGGCCTGGTTTGGGGTCAGATCTCGCTTGACCCCTCAGGGCTGCAGAATCCTCAGCTATGGAATGAGCCAACCGGACAAATGGCGTCTCACGTCCCTCCTGGGTCTGGAATTCTAAGCCTCCTTTGTCCTGCCCGCTCACATTGTGAAGGATGAGTAACAGGCTGTTAAAGGGGCCCTTGTTCTTGGTTTCTGCAGAGGCTCTAAGACCTAGTTCAATGGTTCTCAAACTTGAGCAAGCAGAAGAATCATCTGGAAGGCTTGTTAAAACAGATTCGTGGGTTCCTCCCCCAGGGTTCCTGATTCAGAAACGCTGAGGTAGGGCCTGAGAATTTGCATTTCTACTAAGTTCCCAGGTGGCTGCTGATAGGAGACCACACTTCGGGAACCTCTGGCTGAGCTCTGTAACGGAAGCACCAAAGTACCGAGGCTCCAAATGACAGACTGACGTACGGCTCAGAGAGCTTGACCTGCCCTGCCAGCCAAGAGGGAGGCTCTTTCAGACAGACACCCAAACCGACCCCTGTTGACAGGTCCCTAAATAACCTACAACCTGTTTCCTAGAGTTAACCCCATGGAGAAGGATGTAACGGTAAGCATTACAAAGCCAAAGAGCTTTGGCTTTACTTCTTTTGTTCCTCCTGGCAATCCCATGATCCGGATAAGGAAGATGTTACCATCCTGTTTCAGAGGCTGAACCCGCAGTTCTAAGTGGTCACGTGTTTGATCAGTATCACACAGCCCAAGAGCAGCGGAAGGGGGACTCAGGACGGGTCATCGAAAGCTTTCGAGTCTTCTCTGTTCTTCATGCTTCACCAAGCTGCCCATGAGTGTACTCTTTTGGGTAATTGGGGCACTGTTTCTACCCAAATAATCACTTCCTTGAAGTGCTAATTAGGTATCGCTTTAACACACGCAAAGCCAGATGATTCAGAAAGCTGTTTTCTCCTGCTCCGTTGCCATAACGCAGCAGAAACCTGAGCCGAAGGCCCTGACTCTCGCTCAGTGTGGCTTTCCAACAGTCTAGGGAAACGGTGAATGAATTTGCATCGTATTTCAGTCACCGCCATTAGTTGTACCAGATAATTTTTCTGCACAACCCAGCGTCCTAGACGAGGACTCCCTGGATAAGACGGACACAAGGCTGCTTTCAGCACTTAGCTCTCAGTTTTGATTTTAGAATGTCTGATCACTTGCTGGATTCCTTTCTGTCGTCAGTTAATGCAGTTCACGACAAGTCCTCGGAGAGAGTTGGCAGTCTGGTAGTATAGAGTGATGGCTGCAAGCGGACAGAACGAGGCCGCACCCCTTCACCGTCAACAACGATGAGCTTCCCGAACAATGTGACTGAAGTGGTTCATCAGGCTCATTCTCCATCACCCGTCCTGGGAGCGCTGCCTGAGAAGAGTTTTTCCTGCCGAACACTCCAGTGCAGCTCTAGGGAAGTCCGACCTCCTTCTTAGGGTAAAGGAACGAAAACCCCCGCGTATCCTGTTAAATGCTTCCCCCGGAGGACACACGGACTCTTACACCGATTCGACTGTGCTTATCGTTTTGTCAAACAGTGACTCTTGGAACAGAGCTTTTGCAAGAGAGATTAAAAACCTTGCTCACCTACCCCGAGAGCCTCAGCCCAGAGCAGGGGCCTGCCGCCCTTGTGAGTGATACTGGGAGGTGGGGGGGACACGGGGAGTAGGTGCTGCCCAGTGGGGAGCTCCCAAGCCGCAGGGCACCGAGTTGGGCTTTCTGCTCTTACACCCAAAACCTGGTCCACCAAAACTGGATCCCTTGAGACATGTGTCTAAGGACAGAGGGATGGAAAAATATTGTTGGCCTGCTGGCCTCCATGAAAGTTGGATGATTAGTCTCCCAGCACCGGCTGGAAGGAGATGGGCCTGGGAGAGCGGCAATGGCTGTGCAGAGCAAGGACAAAGGCCGGATTTGTCTGCACTTGGAGGTGAGCAGTGCTGGCAATAGGGGGAGGGGCAAAACATGCATTACAAAGTTTTTAATAAAAACTTAAGAGAGTCTTGGGGCGCCTGGGTGGCTCAGTCGGTTAGGTGACCGACTTCGGCTCAGGTCATGATCTCGCGGTCCATGAGCTCGAGCCCCGCGTCGGGCTCTGCGCTGACAGCTCAGAGCCTGGAGCCTGCTTCAGATTCTGTGTCTCCCTCTCTCTCTGCCCCTCCTCCGCTCATGCTCTGTCTCTCTCTGTCTCAGAAATAAATAAACCTTAAAAAAAAAAAACCAAAAAACTTAAGAGAGCTTTGCCAACGTTCCTAAGTTGGCAGAAGGGTTTTTAGCAAACTGAGAGCCACCCAGAATGGTCAGCTGGTCTCTCCCTTGGGATCTTCCTGGCTTGGACTTGCCCCAGGCAAGCGACTACCTTTCCAGCTAAACTAGGTGGGAGTCATGCCCCTTCCTCCACTATTACATTGGTCCGAGATACAAACTACTGGCATCTGAGATAACGGCTCAGTAATGCTTTTCCGCCCACAAACCTCCTGACCCCACATCCACCTAACACTTTTTCCCTAGGGGCCGATGGAGGCCGTGGCCTGGGGAGGCGGCCGCTGGCTGTGGGCACGCTCTGGACTCAAACACTCACTGGTACGCTGGCCAAGCCAGGACTGGGTCTGTGGCTCCTGTAGACTCCTCCTCCTCTGTCTCTTTCACCGACCTCCCTCTCCCGCCCCCCTCCCCTCCCCTTTATCCCTTCCCCCCACTTCCTTCTCCCCACTACTTCTCTTTAAGTTTGTTTAACGTTTATTTATTTTTGAGAGACAGAGAGACACAGTGTGAGTGGGGGAGGGGCAGAGAGGGAAGGAGACGCAGAATCCGAAACAGGAAACAGGCTCCAGGCTCTGAGCTGTCCGCACCGAGCCCGAGGCGGGGCTTGAACCCACAAACCACGAGATCGTGACCTGAGCCGAAGTCCGATGCTCAACAGACCGAGCCACCCAGGCGCCCTTTTACCTGCTACTTCTTTTTAAATTATAGTGGATTTAATGGATCGATTTGTTCAGAAGACACTTGGTTGAAGTCTTCAAATCTTCCTAAGCCTCCATTTTCTCATTTTATAGATGGGAATAAAGGGGCACCTGGGTGGCTTAGCCGGCTAAGCATTTGACTCTCAGTTTTGGCGCAGGTCATGATCTCGCAATTTGTGAGTTCGAGCCCTGCATCGGGCTCTGCGCGGCCAGTGAGGAGCCTGCCTGGGATTCTCTCTCTGCTCCTCTCTTGCTTGTGCTCTCTCTCTCTCTCTCTCTCTCTCTCTCAAAATAAATAAAAATAAAGATGGCAATTAAATAACCATTTCACGAGGTTATTGGGAGGAAAAAAATGAGACATTATATGTAAGGCACATGGCATAAACGACTATCCAGAGTGAGCCCTCAATGCATTTGGCTGTCATTACTACTTTGGTTACCTGATAAGGGAAAATCTTAGGATTTGAGGTTCTTGGCCAGAATCTACACGTTGCCTGGGTTATATGATCTAGGAAGTTACATGATCTCTGATTTTGATGCCAAAATATGTCACCTGACTCAGTGTCTCCTCCACTCCCGCTTTCTCACCGATGAAACAGAGGTCACAATAATTCCCACCTCCTAGGAATGTTGCAAGGATTAAAACTAAAACATCACTGGAAACTCTGTTTGGTGAGCTGTGAAGATTAGTTCCCAGAAGGCTAAGGGACTGAAACCTGAGGACAGACCATGGACGGGAGAATGAGATCGAAAGAAGGATACCGGAGAAGACCCTGAACACAGACTTCTCCTTCTCGTAATTATGCCCAAAGGCTGCCGCGGCTGCCGGAAAAGTCTGGCTCTCCAGATGTGGTTCCATCTGGGGCTTGTGTGCTGGGGCTTGGTATGTTCCATAGGCAACATTTTAATATTATTTACTCTTTTTTTAATGTTTTTGACGTTTATTTTTGAAAGGGAGAGACAGAGTATGAGCGGGGGAGGGGCAGAGAGAGGGAAACAGAGAATCGGAAGCAGGCTCCAGGCTCTGAGCTGTCAGCACAGGGCCCGACTCGGGGCTTGAACTCACGAACCGTGAGATGGTGACCTGAGCCGAAGCTGGGTGCTTAACTGGCTGAGCCACCCAGGCACCCCTATTTGCCTTTTTATTTATTTATTTATTTTAAAGTAATCTCCACAGGGCACCTGGGCAGTTCAGTCAGTTGAGCGTCTGACTCTTGATTTCGGCTCGAGTCATGATCTCGGGGGTTGGTGAGTAGGGCACACGTCAGGCTCCGTACTGACAGCGTGGTGCCTGCTTTGGATCCTCTCTCTCTCCTATCTCTGCCCCTTCTCCGCTTTCTCTCGCTCTCTCTAAAAAAATGAACAAACTTTAAAAAATACAAGTAATCTCCAGGCCCAACGGGGGGCTCACACTCATGGCCCCAAGATCAAGAGTCACCTGCATGAACTGAGCCAGCCAGGCGTCCCTGATGGTGCTTGCTCTTTGAATTGAGATGCTGCACACTCACTGCTCACATTCCCCGGGTTGCTGACAAACAGAACACAGACAAGGCCAAACGCTGCCAGCCTGTGGCGGGAGGGGGGGGGGGCAGGGGTAGCAGGCTGCAGGCCCCACTCCCGCTACAGGACAGCCCCTCCCCACCCTCAGTCCGTCAGCACCGGAGAGCTGAGCTGGGGGTGTGTGTGGGGGGGGGGGGCTGGAGGGCCGGATAGTGATTTTGCCTAAAGCCTGTCCCTCCTCTCAGATGCCCACCCAACAAAAGATCTACTTGGCAAAACATACGGACACTCGCTGTCCTACCCAGACCTGACCTCTGAACACGCGAGAAAATGGATAAACACAAAGGAGTGAGGTTATCACCAAGTTCAATTTCTTGTGGAGCCACAAACGTCACCGCGTGTGTTGAAGTCGGATACCCTCTCTGCTCCCCACCCCCACCCCCCCCCACCCGCCCCCACCCCCGCCCCGGGCTCCTCACTAATAACATTAGGAGCTCGGGCTGGAATGTCAACTTGAACTTTTAGCATTTGTGGCACAACCATAACGCAGTTTAAGCACACTTGTTTTATTTGATCGAGGGCTCAAATTTACTATGCACTTCCTGAGGCCCCTGGGTTAAAACCACATGATCTAATGCAATGAAAACCAGCAACAACAAAAAAATATATTCTTTATTTCCAGTAGCACAAGGCCAATTGAATGTACCCAAAGCGTACTTAGACAGTGTTAATCAGCCTAAAGACTAAATGGTTTTCTCTCCTTCCTTCGTGTCCACACGCCCAACTCAGAAGCACCCCCACGTCCACACACACAGTCTTCCGATGGCACACAAACACACGTGATTTTAGGAATAACCAAACGCCTCTGGAGGCTAAAAGGTAGTGTTCATAGTGAGTGCCCAAGGAGGTGCCCGAATCGTTTTGAGGCAGATGAGACCAAAGAGAAAAAAGTTCAGTAATTCATTCTAATTCTACATCTCCTGCCAGGAGTGTGGGGTATAAAGAACTTTATAATACTCTTGAGGACATCAAGCCAGAAAAGCAGCCAGGAAGGAGTTGCTGCTTGATTTGAGTTTCATTTATTTATTTGTTTGTTTTATTTTTTTAATGTTTATTTATTTTTGAGAGAGAGAGAGAGAGAGAGAGAGAGAGTACAAGTGGGGGAGGGGCGCAGAGAGAGGGAGACACAGAATCCGAAGCAGGCTCCAGGCTCCGAGCTGTCAGCACAGAGCCCGACGCGGGGCTCGAACTCACAAACAGTAAGATCATGACCTGAGCTGAAGTCGGACGCTCACTCAACTTACTGAAATACCCAGGCGCCGTTGATTCGAGTTTTAAAGCAAGGACAGGACCTGGCTGATAAAAGGGAGAAAAGATGACATGGCAGCAGACGAAGTCACACAAAAGCGAGGCAGGTGTGCACAAGTGAGCTCAGCGTGTGGGTCCTCAACAGATATGAATGGTCACGGGCTGTGTGCCAGGAACCAGGCATCTGGGATGCCTCAAGGAACACAAATATCTCCTGGGACTTACATTCTCATGAAGGCAGACAGACAACAAAAAACAGCCAAGGAACATATAAAGGTGCCAGATGGTAGTAAGTACAAAGGTCCTGAGGTAGAATTATATGCAAATAGTGAAAGTATGCATTCCCAACAGGGGAGACATCCTCCTAAGGGGGTGAAAAGTCATTCTTGGGAGGATGATGAAAATCTAATTCTTTAAAAAAAAATTTTTTTTAATGTTTATTTACTTTTGAGACAAAATGCGAGCAGGGGAGGGGGAGGGGCCTAGAGAGAGGAAGACACAGAATCCAAAGCAAGCTCCAGGCTCTGAGCTGTTAGCACAGAGCCTGATGCTGGTCTTAAACCCACGAACCGTGAGGTCGTCACCTGAGTCGAAGTTAGTCGTCCAACCGACTGAGCCCCTCAGGCACCCTGAAAATCTTACTCTTCTAATGTATAAAGCACAGATACAGGGGTGCCTGGCTGGCTCCAGCCATCCATCCATAGAGCATGCGACTGTTGATCTTGGGGTTGTAAGTTTGAGTCCCACGTTGGGTGTAGAGATTACTAAAAAAAAGCAAAATCTGAAAGAAAGAAAGAAGAAAGAAAGAAAGAAAGAAAGAAAGGAAGGAAGAAAGAAAGAAAAGAAAGAAAGAAAGAAAGAAAGAAAGAAAGAAAGAAAGAAAGAAAAAGAGAAAAAGAAAAAGAAAAAGAAAAAGAAAAAGAAAAAGAAAAAGAAAATAGGAAGGAAGGAAAGAAGGCAGGCAGGCAGGCAAGCACAGAAATGGGCCGGATAGTGATTTTAAGTAAGTTAAGTTACTTTAACTTTTTAAGTGATTTTAAGTAAGTTAAGTTATTTCAAGTAAGTTAAGTAAACATGTATATAGTACAGTCATACCTCAGAGAGATTGTGGGTTCGGTTCCAGACCAACCACAATAAAGGGAATATTTATCTCAATAAAGCTAGTCAAATGAATTTTTTGCTTCCCAGAGCACATCAAAGTTACATTTACACTATCGTGTCGTCTGTTAAGAGTGCAACAGCATTGTGTCTAAAAAACAACGCGTATGGGCTCATTAAAAATTACTTCATTGCTAAAAAATGCTAGCCATCGTCTGAACTTTCAGCAAGCCGTGATCACTGATCGCAGATCGTCACAACAAATATCGTAGCAATGAAAAAGTTTGCAGTATTGTGAGAATTCCCAAAATGCGACACAGAGGCACGAAGCGAGCAAATGCTGTAGAAGCTCGACACAGGGCTGCCACGAACCTCCGATGTGTAAAAGCTGCAGTAGCTGCGAAACACAAGAAAACAAGATGTGCCTGTATGTCCATGGTATTAAAATGTCATGGGGTGAGGGTAGGGCTGATTAGGAAAAATGTCTAAAAAAAAGACATTTTCCTTTTTGCCCCTGACGGGGGCAATAATGAAAAAAAGTTGCAATACGCCGAGGCACAGGAACAGTGAAGGCGGCTAGAATGGAGGGAACAAGGGAAAGAGTGAAAAAGAGAGAAGAACAGAAAAATAATGGGGAGCAGTCTTATAGGTCATCATAAACCCTTCCCTTTTTCCTCTAAGAAAATGAAGGGCATTGCAGGCTTTTAACAGAGGAGTGAAGTGACTTAACGTGGCTTTAAAAAGAATCCTTCTGGCTGCCATGTTGAAAATGGACTTCAGGGAGACCAGTTGGAGACCATTGTTATGGCGCAGGTAATGGCACTTGGTCTGGGATGATAGAGGCTGGTGGAGCCGGAGTGGCTGTGGAATGTAGTGGATTCTGGAGATACTTTAACGACAAGACTGACAGGATGTGCATGTGTTGAATGTGGGGTGTGAGAGAAGGAGAAGGGCCAAGTAAGACCCCAAAGTTTGGCTGGAAGAACTGGAGAGAGCTGCCATTGTCCTAGAGGGGGACCCCCGGGAGAGTTAGGGAGGGGACTGTCAGGAGCTTGGGTGTGGTATGTTAAGTTTGAGATGCCTGTTGAATATGCAAACACAGGTGTTGAGTAGAGAATTGAATTTCAGAGTCTGGAGTTCAAGAGAGAGAGACCCAGGCTGCATACGTGAGACATGGCGGTGATATTAAAAAGAGAGTGAGGAGAGGAGGTGCCTGGCTGCCTCAGTCAGTGGGGCGTGTGACTCTTGGTCTCCGGGTTGTAGGTTCGAGCCCCATGCTGGGTGTAGAGATTGCTTAAAAAACAAACAACAACAACAACAACAAAAAAAACCTTTAAAGAAAGAAAAGGGAGCGGGGAGGTGAAAAAGACAAATAAAAAGAACAGAGTAGACCAAGAGAAAAGTCATGCAACAATAGATCCAAACCCAAATGTATCAATAATTACATTAGGCATTAATGAATTAAACACTCCAACTGAAAGGCAAGCTCTGGGGTGCCCGGGTGGCTCTGTTGGTTAAGCGGCCGGCTCTTGGTTTCAGCTGAGGTCACGATCTCATGGTTCGTGAGATCGAGCGAGCCCCGAGTCAGCTCTCTCAGCACAGAGCCTGCTTGGGATTCTCTCTCTCCTCTCTCTGTGTCTTCCCCACTTGAACTCTCTCTCGTAAAATAAATAAATAAACAAAAAAAAATAAAGGGCAAGCTTTGTCAGATAAAGATTTTACATATGTATGTATTATGTATATATCTGGGTTAACTACTTAGACGTGCCAATTAAATATACAAGCACATAT
This sequence comes from Panthera uncia, assembly GCF_023721935.1. Taxonomy (NCBI): domain Eukaryota; kingdom Metazoa; phylum Chordata; class Mammalia; order Carnivora; family Felidae; genus Panthera; species Panthera uncia. The sequence continues at coordinate 25,656,550 of NC_064809.1, read as the reverse complement.
GAACAGAAAGCAAATGGATGAAAAAAGATACGCTATGCAAACAGTAAGTATGAGAAGGCTGGAGTGACGGTCACCATCCTAAATAAACTCTAAATGAGGAGATGGGACAATAAGGTTCTGAAAACTAGAAGGATGTGTTTTCCCCAGCTCCGGTCTAGGTACGTCACAGTTTTTTGGCTTTAGGTCCAAGCCTGATTCGGTTTTCTAGATAAATAAACCCTCCCAAGACCCGATCGTGTAGCTTTGCTTGAGCAGACCTCCTCATCTGACGTCAGCAGAAGGTCTGCCAGAGTGAGGACTCCACAACTGAGGCCTGAGCTAGTATTTGTCAGGCGCATACAGGCTTCGGGGATGGGCCTATGCTTCTGGAAGGAAGATAGGGCCTCAACAACTATGCTGCTCAAGGGTCACCGGTGATAATTATTTGCCAAGGCACAAGTAGTTTCTAAGTACAGTATCATCACAAAAGTAGTATTTCTGGGGCGCCTGGGTGGCTCAGTCGGTTGAGTGTCGGACTTCGGCTCAGGTCATGATCTCACGGTTCGTGAGTTCGAGCCCCGTGTCGTGCTCTGTGCTGACAGCTCAGAACCTGGAGCCTGCTTTGGATTCTGTGTCTCCCCCTCTCTTTCTGTCCCTCCCCTGCTCATGCTCTGTCTCTCTCTGTCTCTTGAAAATGAAAAAAAGGTTAAAAAAATTTTTTTGAGTCATATTTCTTTTTTTTTTAATTTTTTTTAATGTCTATTGATTTTTGAGAGAGAGTATGTGAAAGTCAGGGAGGAGCAGAGAGAGAGGGAGACACAGAATCCAAAGCAGGCTCCAGGCTCTGAGCTGTCAGCACAGAGCCCGACATGGGGCTTGAACCCACGAACCGTGAGATCAAGACCTGAGCCGAACTCGGACACTTAACCGACTGAACAACCCAGGTGCCCCAAAAGGTAATATTTCTGACTTCTCCTCCAAGTGACAGGTGTCAGGGTTGACTCGTTTTGCCATTTCACACACATTTCTCACCTGCCTGTCAGTTTCCACACGCTCTTCTCTCCCCGCCCCCCCACCCCACCCCCGAAACCCATTTCATTGTTAACTCAAATAGAGCGAGAGACAGGCCCTCCATTCAACAGGACACCGGGCCTGGCCCTTGGGCTGACCCCAAGGAGGTGCTACCTCCCTCTACATCCCTTCTTGGGCCTAATGACCTTCACGACCCAGAAGGTCTCCCTCTCATCAGACCTACACATTTTACAGAATTTTTGAACTCCGTTTCCTGTCCGATCATCCTTAGGACAAAGAACAGTGGAGCACGGCCGGTGACACCCCTTCAGGTATCAGAAGACCACCGTGGGATGTGGTCTGACCCTTTTCATTGCGTTAATCATTCCAATTCCTTTGCTACCACGTTAATCACCACTGTGGCTGTCCCTTGACCTCTCTTCTAGCTCCGGGGATCGCTCCCGTCTTGCAGAGTTCAATGCTGCGTGCCGTCCGGTCTGGGAAGGGTCTGACCAGCACAGAAAACTGGAGACCCTGCAGCTAACTGGCCCGCCCTGCCTTCCCCTTAGCCGTTCTGGGCTCCTGGCGTCCGGGGCTACTGTTCTTTCCCCCTGTGCCACCTGCCTTGAGGACTCTGGTCTTTCGGAGCTGTGAGGGGCAGAACTGTTGGCAGAGGTCGGGAGACGGGGAGTAAGGGAAGAGGGAAGTCGGACGTGTCCTGCACAACACGAACCCCATCTGTTTTACTTGACCAGACCTTAACTTTCGTGTGGAAAACCCTGCGTTGTATCTGCCCCAGAAACGGCCTCTTCTACTCAAAGCACAGGTGGGAAGGCAGGTCCCCAGCTGCAGAGGTAATTTGGGGTCCACCGTCTCAGACTTCAGGTAGAATCTCCAGAGCGATGGGCAGGGGCGAGGCGGCCCGAGGCAGGAGGGGCGGCTAGGACTGCCTCTGCCGGTTTCATCCGCGTCCACTGGGCCCTGGCCACGCCGCGCACGGAGGACCCGCCGGCCTGGCACCCCCAGCCTACCGCCAAGGCGACTCCACCCACCAACGTTTGCAGCAAGAGAAGCCAGGGCAGAGCTCGGCCCCCAGAGCCGGGAAGACCCAAGGGAGGCCTCCCTCCCACGTTCCAGCACCCCACCTCCGTCAGGGAGCACCCCGGGACCACTGGAGGGGTGCCCTTCCCCAGGAGACGAGGTGCTGCTCCCAAACACTTATTTAGCTCTTCAGCAGGACAGCCAGAGGGAAGTTGCTGGAAAGGTCTGCATCCTATGGAAAAGCAGCACAAAGCCCTGAGTTCAAAATAGTTCCCCCAAACAGCCTGTAATTTCGGGTTATAAAAATGTCATCGAGGCGTGCCCGAGTGGCTCAGTCGGTTAAGCGTCCGACCCTTGATTTCAGCTCCGGGCATGATCTCACGGTTTGTGGGTTCGAGCCCCATGTCTGGCTCCACACTGACAGTGAGGAGCCTGCTTGGGATTCTCTCTCTGTCTCTCTCTCTTTCTCTCTCTTTTTTAGAAGTTTTTTTCAAGTTTGTTTATTTTTGAGACAGAGAGAGACAGAGCATGAACAGGGGAGGGTCAGAGAGAGAGGGAGGCACAGAATCTGAAACAGGCTCCAGGCTCTGAGCTGTTAGCACAGAGCCCAACGCGGGGCTTGAACTCACAAACCGTGAGATCATGAACGGAGCCGAAATCTATAGTGGGACGCTTAACCAACTGAGCCACCCAGGTGCCCTGCTTTTTTATTTTCTCTTATTTCACAAGCCTTGCTTTGCAGTTCGGCAGGTACTGGGGACCCCTGTCCAGAGCGGCCTTCGGCACATCAGGACAGAAGAACCCAGCTGCCCCCTCATACCACGAATGCTCTCAGTTCTCGCGGGCCCAGAGGCACAGATGAGGCAGCTTCTGGGGTCACTCCTGGAACATCCTTAGTTTTAGGGGAAGATTTTTTTTTTCTTTTCCTTTCCATAGACTGAGAAACTTACCAATTGCTTGTGGCTAACACAGTGCTGAACGCCCACAAAATACTTAAAAAAAAATCCGTTTGCTTGTTTCGTTTATGTATTCACTAAATGTTCACTTATTTACAAAGTCGTCTGCTTTATGCCAGGTATTATAGTTAGGGAGACAGAGAGAGAGCACAAGCAGGGGAGAAGCAGAGAGAGCGAGACGCAGACTCTGAAGCAGGCTCCAGGCTCTGAGCTTTCGGCACAGAGCCTGACGCGGGGCTCGATTCTACGAACCCTGAGATCATGACCGGAACCGAAGTCTGATGCCTAACCGACTGAGCCCCGAAGTGCGTTCATTAAAATAAGTTCTCTGTCATTTTCCCCCTTCCTGCCTCTTCAGGGTCTGCCTGCGGTTCTAACATTGACTTTGAAAACGTAACCGTTCTCTTGCTCCCTACCTAAAGTTTCTTGGGGGGCTAGCTCACCAGTTGGGGTGAGCTGGCTGACGGCAGCCCAACACCGCCACCTGGTGGCGGCAGCAGGCGTGCCCAGGCCCGCGAAGCACCCAGAGCGGCCACCAGACACAGAAGCTACCGGCCCTGATTCCCCCTTGTCTTTGTTTCGGTTTGCTTTTCGGACTGCAAAAGAAACACGCTCCTTGTAACACTTGCGAGTCTGCTTGGGAAGAATGATTCTAAAAGCTCGCTTCTACAGTGGGAAGCCAAGTCGGCCCTGCTTTGACCTCTATTCCCCTAATTTTCCTTAACCCCCAGTTCCATGAAATTGTACCTGTCCTTGTGACAACGGTGTCCTGGTTATGTAGGATAACAGGCTCGCTCTTAGGAGACTCACATTGAAGGGCGTAGGGGTAAGTGCCGCAGCGTCTGCGTCTGGCTTTGAAACGGATCCGGGGGACAAAAGAGAGCCCAGGTATTGAATCCAGACAGTGGTAACTTTTTGTATGTGTGACGGTCTTTCAATATAAAGTCACAAGCATCACTGGAGTGGGAGGAGAGAGATTAGGCAGGGCTCACGGGTTAATATCCAAATCTAGGAATGTGGCCCACGCGCATGCGCGCCCTTCCAGGTGAGTAGTGAGTAGAATTTCTAGAGGCTGGGGAGGGCTCACGGGCAAACTGAATCTTGTGGGACTGGATTCCAGCCTACACCCCCCGGGGGTAGCATCAAACCTTCTCGGACATAAGGAATTTTCCTCTACTTGATAAACCTCAGTGGTTCCAGCCCAACCCAACCCAAGTTGACCTGACACAGCGTGCGACGGAAGAGTTGCATACTGTGGTCAATTAAGTGGAGCGAAATTTGCTACCCCAGAATGCGTCGCTTGGGCCTGAAGGTTAGTTCGAGCTAAAGGGAATCGAAACCCAGCAGATCCAGGGACAGCCTTTTAGCGTCTCTCAACGACGTAAATTTACATGAGAAAGGAGACCTAGACCCGGAAGATGGCCTTACCAGAGAGATGTCTTTTTCTTACTTAATAAACTTACCTGCCCCACAGGGCAAACTTTGCTTTCCAAACATGTCACCTTCCCTCCGTAGGTGGGGGGGACCCCCACCCTTTGCCTTAATTCCGGATGTTAGATAAGCCTCAATTACCAGACTGCCCTCGGAATCTCCCGTCTTTACAGGGCTCCCATACTTACAAAATTAAAATTTGGTTTTCTCTTGTTAATCATTTTTTTTTAATTTACATCCAAATTAGTCAGCAGATAGTGCAACAATGATTTCAGTAGATTCCTTAGTGCCCCTTACCCATTTAGCCCATTCCTGCTCTCACACCCCCTCCAGTAACCCTCACTCTGTTCTCCGTATTTATGAGTCTCTTCTGTTTTGTCCCCCTCCCTGTTGTTATATTATTTTTGTTTCCCTTCACTTATGTTCATCTGTTTTGTCTCTTAAAGTTCTCATATGAGTGAAGTCATAGGATTTTCGTCTTTCTCTAATTTCACTTAGCATAATACCCTCCAGTTCCATCCACGTTGTTGCAAATGGCAAGATTTCATTCTTTTTGACTGCCGAGTAATACTCCATTGTATATATCTACCACATCTTCTTTATGCATTCATCCCTCGATGGACATTTGGGCTCTTTCCATACTTTGGCTATTGTCGACAGTGCTGCTATAAACATGGGGGTGCATGTGTTCCTTCGAAACAGCACACCTATATCCCGTGGGCACCTAGTAGTGCAATTGCTGGGTTGCAGGGTAGTTCTATCATTAATTTTTTGGGGAACCTCCATACTGTTTTCCAGAGCGTCTGCACCAGCTTGCATTCCCACCAACACTGCAAAAGCTATCCTCTTTCTCCATATCCTCGCCAGCATCTGTTGTTGCCCAGATCTTTTTTTTTTTTAACTTTATTTATTTTTGAGAGAGAGAGAGAGAGAGAGTGCAAGTGGGAGAGGGACAGAGAGAGAGGGAGAGAGAGAGAGAGAAGGAGAGAACCCCAAGCAGACTCTGCTCGGTCAGCACAGAGACGGACGCGGGGCTCAATCCCAAGAAGTGAGATCACAACCTGAGCCGAAATGGAGAGCCAGACTGAGCCAACTGAGTCACCCTTTCTTTTCCATTTTTATGCTCAACCAGGAAACGTTAGAGCCTAGCAAAAGGAATCAAAAACAAAGTGGAAAAGAACAACAAACGAAGGGGCTGAATGAAGGCCCCGAAAGTGTAAGTTGGTGTCTTTTTCTGTAGGGTGTGGAGGAGGGGGAAGGGTACAGGCGGAAGGCGGATTCGAAGGGCCTGGCCAAGCCGATGGCACCCAGAGTTGGCCATTGATACTGAAGCTAATCACTCCGGTCACTTGAAAAATTCTTGTTGTGACCATAATATTTAGCTAAAGCAAATGTTTGCACATCTTGGCAACTTCTATACATAACTGGATAAACAACCGAAGGACACAAAGGCAGGGAGAGAGGATTTTGTAAGCAAGCTTCTCTCTACCCTCACCTGCACTTTTTTGTCACAAGACTTCTCTCAGGGAATTCATATTGTGTTCAAAACTGGAAAAGCTTTGGGGCATCTGGGTGGCTGTGTCGATGAAGCGTCCAACTTCGGCTCAGGTCATGATCTCGCGGTTCGTGAGTTCGAGCCCCGCGTCGGGCTCTCTGCTGACAGCTCGGAGCCTGGAGCCTGCTTCGGATTCTGTGTCTCCCTCTCTCTCTGCCCCTCCCCGCTCACACTCTGTCTCTCTCAAAAATAAATAAACATTAAAAAAAGGAAAAAAAAAGAAAAAAATTATTTCCAATAATTTGTACGTTGATTTTTCCAGGTGAACATAGGTATCATTCTATCAAATTCCCACCAAAAAAAAGTTGGTACTTTATTGAAATTACATTGAATATATTGAGGATTTTGACATTTTAAAAATTTTATTGATTGATTGATTGATTGATTGATAGGGAGAGGGCATAGAGATAGGGAGAGAGAATCTCAAGCAGCCTCCAGCCCAGCACAGAGCCTGACATGGGGCTCAATCTCATGACCTTGAGATCATGACCTGAGCCAAAATCAAGAGTCAGATCCTTAACTGACTGAGCCACCCAGGCACCCCTAAAGTTTTTTCACACAGGCTTACGCATATCTTCCCCTCTCCCAGTTTTACTGAGAAATAGTTGATGTATAATATTGTGCAAGTTTCAGGTGCACAATATGATGATTTGAGACATGTATATATTGCACTACCATAATAAGATTTGTCTCACATGATTTTGGGTTTAGTGTGTGTGTGTGTGTGTGTGTGTGTGTGTGTGTGTTTTCGGTACTTAGAATATTTAATTTCTTAGAAACTTCCAAGTATTCACTACAATATTAACTATGGTCACTATATTACACATTAGATGCCTGGACCTTATTCATCTGATAATTGCAACTCTGATCAACATCTCCCAAATTTCCTCACCCCTCAGTCCCTGGCAACCACCAGTCTCATCTATTTCTATGGGTTCAGCTTTTTTAGATTCTACATAAAAGCGATACCATACAGTATTTGTCTTTCTCTGACCTATTTCACTCAGCATAATGCCCTCAAAGTTCACCCATGTTGTTGCAAGTGGTAGGATTTCTTTCTTTTTTATGGCTGAATAATATTCCATTTTATAAATACATTTTTTTGGGGGGAGGTCCCTTCAGCCATTGACACTTATTAAGCACAACACAGTAAGCTTCACATGGCTGTCTTGTTCTCACTCCTCAGATCTTAACTCAAAAGTCATGCCTTAAGAAGTCTTTAAGGGTTTTCCTAAACGCATGATCTAAAATCGCTAGCAATCCCTCCCTTGTGGGTCTCTAATTTAGTACCTTGTTTTATATTCTTCACAATTATTTCTGCATTTATCATGCATTATGTATTGAATTCCGATTTTTTTTTTTTTGCATGCATTTGCTTTTTCAACTTATTATTGTTCTGCCTTCACTTAAATGGAATGTCACTAGAGTGAGAACCTGGTGTACCTTGGTGCCACTTTATTTCTTGATCAACTTTGGACTTTCTGACTAAAACAAAAATGAAGGCACTTATATTTCCTCACATCTTCTGACCATTTCCCGTTTTATTTCAACATTGCCACATTTTACTGAATTCATGTACTTTTCCCATTATTCTGAGGTTGCATATGTAAATTGCTTCTGTGTCATCAGTAATGCTTTTATCACCATTCATCACTCATCTCTTAGCTTTTGTCAGTTGTTTTCTTCAAGGACTCAAGAATTCAATAACAGTCTTTGACCCTTTCATGTTTGGGAGTCACTGTTGCTTTTATATTTGAACAGCTTACTAAATACAATATTTGGGTCCCAATACGTTTTCTTACACATTTCTTAGAACTTCATAGACGTGCCTCCGTTATTGTCAGGAAAGGTGGCTTGAATTGACATTCTTTCTTCCCTTTGTCTGCTGGTAGGGTCAGAGGTTATGCTGGGGGTTTGCCCTCAGATTCATTTTTCTCCCTTCATTCTCTACCCTTCTCAGCATTGCAGGGACTGTCCCAAGCTCTCTCGTCCTCTTGCTTCTGAGTAAGTTCTGCCAACGTAGGCAGAACTAGAGGACAAAAAGAGGGAAAGTCAGGGTTTCTCCCTCCCTCTGCTTCACATGGCATTTGGTCAGAAGCTCTGTCTTTTCCTTGGATCCTGCTCCCTCCCTCCCTTCCCTCTATCTTCCCAGGTCTCTCCTGACATTTCCTTGAATAAGGCTGCCTTGTTTTCATTCGCCATTAGTTTCAAACTCTCTTTTGAAATAACTAAGGTGACCTCTATTTTCTGACTGAACCCTCACTAATTTGGGGATCATTTAACGTGGTAAATTATACCAAAATTTTCTATTTTCCGTTCTCTCCATCACCTTTCAAAGATCATAGAAGTTTTCTTTCATTGTTTTGATGTTTGTGGAGAAATATTTTGCCTCTTTAAATACTTTTGTTAAGCGTTGGGTGAAATTTCATCAGCTATCTTATCCTCCAATTCCATTGTCAGTGTTTTTACATGCTATCTTTGGAAGTTTTGGGCTTCTGAAACTGGCATAGAGAGATGTAGCCTGAGACTGCACTGGTGTCTTAAAAATTAGAGCTCATGTCCAACCATGGTAAAATTTTATCATTTTAACAGTTTTAGTTATTAAGATGATATTCAAGGCATCAATGAAAAAAAAACATTAGGCAAGAGGCTTGTCGAAGCTTCAGAGTGACTCTATTCAAAGCTCTAGTCAATAATTTCAAGACTTTATTTTTAACTAATCTCTACAATCAACATGGGGCTTGAATTTACCCCCAAGATCAAGAATCACATGCTCCACTGACTGAGCCAGGCAGGCTCCCCTAATAGTTTTTTTAAGTTTATGTATTTTTGAGAGAGAGAGAGAGAGAGAGAGAGAGAGAGAGAAAGTGTGAGTGGGGGAAGGGCAGAGAGAATCGCAAGCAGGCTCCGCATTGTTAGTGCAGAGCCTGATGTGGGGCTTGAGTTCATGAACCGTGAGATCACGACCTGAGCTGAAATCAAGGGTTCGGCGCTCAACCGACTGAGCCACCTAGGAGCCCCCTCTAGTAACAAACTTTTAATTTAAAAAATATTTTTGAAAACATTATGCCTAAAAATTAAATACAAGTTTGAGCAAACTTAACAGAGAAAATATTTAAAATGTGTATTTCACTCACTGATTCATACAAAAATTCTGAGCAGCCACTATGTGCTGACCTTTCTAGGTTTGGGAGGTAGACAAAACACAAAAGACCCGATTTTGTCCTTGCATTCTGCCTTTCACATCCAAGGTAATAATCCTGTTAACTACCTAAAAGGGATAAGGAAACGTATTGTGATGCTGACACAGCCACACAGGATGATCAAACTAAGCGATGGTACCCACCTTAAAAAAGGAAAAAGATCCTGTTTATAAAGTGCATACAATGGTGTCAAGGGCCTGTCAATCTTAAATCTTCCCACCTGTCATAAAGGCAGGCCATTCCCACACCCCAGCCATTTTCCTGTAGGATATATACACGTGGTACAGATGTTCTGTGACACACCTTAGAGTGTGGTCAAGTGTTTTCTGCCTACACCCTTGTCCTAAAAAGTCGGAACGGATTCCTTGGATGTAAAGGCGTCATCCGAACCAAACAGGCCTGTGAAAGCATCCCTACCTTGAGGGGCCTCTAATGATTACTGGTTCCATTGATTAAACGTCTAGAGACCACATTTCACAATAAAAACAGGTACGGACTTAGGTTTTGGTAACCAATAGTAAGTTGCAGTAAAGGAAAGAAAGGAAGGTAGGGAAGAAGAAAAGAAATGGAGAAAGAGAAATGAAAAAAGCTAGTTGCTGTTTCATGCCTATCTCCCAAGGTGTAAGGACCAAAATCAAAACCCTTGAAGAAAAAGTTTCTTTACAAATTGTAAGTTGATTTTTTCCACAGCCCTTTTTCTTAATCCCTTTCAACATTTCTGGGGTACTTCCTATGTATCAGACACTGTTCTCTCGAAGAAAATGAATGAACAGTGACGGTGTTCTTTTAGACGGGAGGTCAGAACAGGCTTCTGTGTGTCCTTCGAGAAGAGACTGAATGGGCGGCAAGCTGTACAAGTCTCCAAGAACAGAGCTTTCCAGCCAGGTATTTTAAAAACCCTGAGGTGAGACTGCAGTGAGAGGGAGAATCTAGTGGGTATTCAGGGCCTTGAGCACAAGCTACAGGGAGAGGTTTGGACTTTGTTGTATGTGAAGTCATCGACCAGAATGATACATGCTTCTCATTTCTCTCCGGCATAGAGAACAGACTGGGTACGTGTGGTGGTGGTGGTAAGCGGAGTAGGCCATCATGCCAGCAGTCTGGCTGGTTCATAGATGATCGTGGGTTGGAATAGAGTTGTAAACATGGAGGTAATGAGCGCTCAGACCCAAAATATATTTTGGAAACCAGGTTTGATGGATTAAATACAGGGTGCTAGACAAAGGATGCTTCGTCCGTTTGGGTCTCAAGCAATGGGGAATGACGGGATCAATTACTGAAAATGGGGACACTAGGGAGTGAAGTCTGAGGCACAAGGCTTTTGTTTTGTTTTTTTTTTGAGAATTTGCCATGTTGAGGCAAGTATCTACACTGACTGCTGTTTGGAGCTGAAGGGTTCAAGACTGGAGGTTAATGTGGATGAAACTGACCGAAGATTGGGATTCTCAGAGCCAAGGGCCAAGATGACATCACCTAGGCAGACTGTACTTTTAGGGCACTCCCAAAACTCAGAGGTCAGGAAAAAAGGGTTACAGCAAATTAGAAGAGGATCTCAAGACCTCAAAAGATTAAGCTATATTTTTCATCACAATAGTGCAATTAAATTATATGGAAACTACTGAATCGTAGTAAAACTTTTGCAGTAATTTGGTATTTTCTTACTCAAATGCAAATTATGCATTCTAAGACTAAGACTTTCAAAAGACTGTTCTGAAATAACTGCACAATATAGTCAAAACATATTTATTACTTTGAGTGTCATTTTGTACACTTCAGTACAAATACAAGAATATAGCCATATATACAGGTATTGAAAAGAAATCCGTATATTCAAAACCCACATCTAAATACAGTAGCTTTAAGTCCTCAACTACAATAGTTCCGGTTTGCAGAATAAATTACTTTGTGCCCCCCCCCCCTTTGAAATAATCCCTTAAAGCTAGTTATGTTTAAACAATAGATTGTTGGAAATGGGATAACAATTCACTTTGCAAAGTTTTAAGCACCTCCTTTCCAAGGTTTCAGAAGTGTGAAATGTATATAAAATTGAGAAGATAAAACCATTTGTTTGGGTTATTAAAAGAAGCATCAGGTCTTTAAAAAGAGCTGAAGAATGGAGTTTTCAGTGTGCTTAAAATCTGGAGTCATAGTCCAAGGTTTAAAATGAAAAATTAGTCAAACTAGTTAAACAGAAAACAATGTAAAAGTAGGAAATCTGGTTCTTCAGGGTAAAGACTTCCTAACAGACTCACCTTCACAAAATACGTTTTATTACGACACCAGTTTTTAAGGTTTGAATAGAAGACTGCTAATGTCCTTTTAAAATAAAAACCCTGAGGTTTCCTAGGGACTCTTTGCATTCCTATTTTCAAATTATCTGAGCCAAGGTGCCCATCAAAATGAGATACATGTTCCAAGCCATGGCAACAGGCCGACTGTATGAAGAATATTCTTGGGTATCATGCCTATCTTAAGAAATACTCCCTGGTTATCTCAAGAAGGTTTGTAGCTGGACACAATGTATTAAACGCAATGATTGAGATAATTTACTACAGAATAAGTGAATCAAATATTGTAAAAATATTTCCACAAAAATTTTAATTGTTTAAAAATTCACCAGGAAATTTCATATTAGGCATCTTCTCACATATATATATATATATATATATATATATATATATATATATATATGAGCAATTCATTTAGGGATGTAAACATTTTTTCAAAGCAAATGAATAAGGTGACATAGATCCATAAACTATTAGCAAATAAAATTCCAATTTACCTTAAACCACAAGTCAAGTTGCCATCTGACCAGGAAACATTTGCCTACTACATCACAAACTGCTCACTTCTTTCCAGGAAAGATACAGGACTCCATCAGTTAAGAGTTCTCGCTTAACATTGCCCTTTGGAGTTTCATTTACATGCACTAATCAAGCCCAGCAAATGTTAACAATCTTACAGGTATGAACATTCCATGAGGATATAATTTGACAGTCGTCTTTTCTTACATTTTTAAAAGGAAGCTCAAGTTACAACAACAACAAAAAAAAATCAGTTTCCAGTAGAAGATTGTGATTCCTCTTAATTACACTGGAACATTTATGTATTTTCGAAAGTATCATCCATACTATCACTTACAGTTTACTTTTTTAAAGTTTACTGCAAGGTTTGAGCATTATCTTCTATACTTTAAATATGCTTGAAGCACAAGAGCAATTTTGGAATTTTCGTATCCCAGAATGCAACAACATGTCTAACATCACAAAATAAGCCCTTGGTGCTGGCAGTTCTGAAAGCACATAAATACATCTGCCTCAATAGGAAAAAAGTCTCTAAATCGGTTAAGATTTTTGAAATTGAAATTAAATTTTCTGCACAAAGAAACCCTTGTGATTTGATAGAATACTGGCAGTGTCATGCTAAGGCCATGTGACCAATATTTTAGAAAAGAAAAAAAAAAAAAGCCAAGGTAATTTTATAGTAGCAATAGTTTCTTTTTTTATTTTAATATACTTTAGGAAACAATATACAAAGCTGAGCTTTCCCACCATTTCCAGGTAACAGAAGGAAGCTCCAATGACACAAATTTAGCGTTTTGTGATGGCTAAGAACAGCAGTCAGCACCAGACTTGAACAGTTAGCTACAACACAAACATCCTTCAAAATGAAATGTCATAATAGCAAGACAGGTTAAACCAGGGTTTATAACAAATGACAACCACTTGGGAAGTGACTTAATCATTCTTGTTGAATTTCTTAGTTCATTAAATATCTTATACACAATTTCCTGTTAATATGCTTTAAACAAAACCTCCCTTAAGGAATTATTTCAATTAAGTATAAATATTCAACAAGAATAGTTCTGATAAAGAATCCCCAGGTAGTTCAATTTCTAATATGCATTGACCGAAGGAAAAGAAAAATAACAATTTTTGTTTGTTTTAACATGTTTATTACAACAGATACAATTCACATCTGACTAGCTCTGTTTCCTCTTTCCCCTCCCACAACCATGTTCATTGGGCCATTTCTTTCTAGTTGAGCAATCAATGTACTTTCAGCACACATGCCCAGCAGTACTTTTAAGTCCATTCTTACAGGGTGCAAATGGATTTCAATAATTTATACAAACAAGTGGGTTATGCTCAATCACTGCAATTTTAAGCTACTGTACACGGGAATGAAAAGGTTATAGAAAAGTGCCATAGCAACAGTGCCTTAAGAAAGGAGAAAAAGAGGAGCCTTAAAAAAAAATGGATAAAATCAGATCGAGGATTTCAGAGGGAAATGGAACACACTGAGGAAATGAAAAACATTTCTCTGCAAAACAAATGGAGAAGCACTGCTCTTGATCAGGTGCAAGTGTGGAAACAGTTGTTTCATGATATTTTGTACACTGCCCATATGGTTCAAAATCGTATCCTTAGACACAGATCGCCTGGCGCTTGCACTGAATTTTTGAAAATGCAAGATTTCTGAATGATAAATTAACCCCCCAAAATTTTTTTTAAAAAAGCTAATTTTGCAGACAGGTTTACATGTAAAAGGCTAGGTATTTAGCCACCTCAGCATTGATTAGTTTTGGATGTCTAAGCTCTGTTACACATGGCTTCCCATGGCTTCACTCTACAAAACATATTTACAACGTGAAGAATACATCTACAAGAAATCTACATTTCAAGGGTTTTACAAATCAATCTTGTATCTTTCCCCTGAATTGACTCTCACAGACCCCATCCCCTTGTCATTTCCTTTGCCCAGCTTAACGGTCCAAAGTCTACTTAAATGCAGCTCAAAAATGTTAAGATCGGGCAATAGAGATTTACAGTTCCTGTACGCAAAACCATGTGCAATTATTCACATCTTCACACCATGAAGGAATTCTGATTTTTTAGCTTTTCGAGTTCCTTAATTTGTTGTCTCAAAAATAGTATCCTGAAAAATAAAAGAAGGCATTAGAACTCATGTAATTCATACAAATGTTACCAAAAACCACATTTTTAACTACAGATATTATCTTAAAAAAAGATAAAATGAGTAACCGCAGTTCAGACTAAGTAATTAAATATGGGTTTGTTAACACAAAATGACCAGTGAGTATATGATACGTATTAAAGTATTATGATGACAAAAGTTAGAATGTTCCTAGTTTCCTAAAAATTCCAATTTGAATATAAAGATTAACAAAAAATTTTTTTAAGTTTGAGAGCGAGAGTGCGAGCGTGTGTGCACAAGTGGGGGGTGGGCAGAAAGGGAGAATCCCAAGCAGGCTCTGCACTGTCAGCACAGAGCCTGATGCGGGGCTTGTACTCACGAACCAGGAGATCACGACCTGAGCGGAAACCAAGAGTCGGGTGCTTAACTGACTGAGCCAGCCAGGTGCCCCGATATCAAGACCGACTTATAAAATGTACTTTGTTTACTGTATCATCAGAGACCCACACACAAGAGGCAGCGGAGATTAAATAGGAGATAAACCTAGACTGCATGACTTCTGGGCCACAATCCAGTAAGCCTACAATTAACTAGGTGCAGGAGGCTAATCGTTTTGAAGAACAATTCCCAACATAAATACAGACCCTTAAAAACGGAGCCACGTCACAGTCCAAGTGACACATAATATTTAAAATAAATGTTAGTAAAACACCAACTCCACGGGCAACTAGATTTCCAGGAGCTTCGTGAAACTGTCCCCCTTCTGGCCCTCTCTTCTGTGAAGTGGGCCATTTACCGCCCGTAGCAGTGGACTAGGCATGATCATAAGAGGGACGGGCTGGTATTTACCCGTGTACACTTGTGTCAACGGTTGAGGCTGCAAGTTCCTGCAAGTCAAACCGTCTATCTTACCAAGCCAAAATGAAGTCAAGCTTTGTGTCTATTAGAAGTACTTTCAGAGCAACCCTAGAGTACACAACTGTCAAGTGATATTCAAAATGTACCTCCAGATGCTTTAGTGACTGCAAGATGCGTTACTTTTCCAAGTTGAGGATAAACTCCAACTTAGTGTTTACTAAATATCTGTGGTTTCATGTTAAGAGTAACTCTACCTATAAACCAGTGACTTACACAGACAGGATGTGAAGCCATTAAAAGTTTGTCCTTCATTCTGTAATCGGCATTTAAAAAATATCTATACTATTTATTGGGATGTAGGTATCCTTACTGGAGTATGATACTAGATTAAGAAATAGGAGACAGGAAGAGTTTAAGTGAAAACAATTCAGAAAATAGATATACTTGTTGGGACAACTATAGTCTTACTGTAATTCCCAAGGGATCCGCAGATGATCCGAACACCATGTAAATAACGATTTGAAATTTCAGCTGAAACAAGCATCCTCAGAATCCCACGCTCAATTAAAGAAGAGACCCTTGGTAATCAGCTGCTGCCAACATTTCACTTTTAAAAAATATTTTTATTTTTTAAAAATTCCTGTATACTTAACATGCAGTGTTGCAACATTTCACTTCTTTTTTCTTTTTTGAGAAAGAGAAAAAGCGTGCAAGCACAAGTCGGGGAGGGACAGAAAGAGGAGAGGGAGAATCTTAAGCGAGGTCCATGCTCAATGGGGAGCCCCACTGTGAAGCTTCATCTCACAACCATGGGGATCATGACCTGAGCCGAAATCAAGAGTTGAACGCTTAGCCAACTGAGCCACCCAGGCACACAAACATTTTATTTTTTTAAAACTTACTGTACCTTACAGAGTCCTAACATAAGGGGAAAAGAAGTCTATCACAGCATTTACCATGGGTTAGAGAATTAAAATCTAGATGCCATTACCATTCGCCAGGAATACTATTAAACTATAAAAATGCAGTTACAGTATTATGGAACATGATATAGCAGAAGGAACTTTAAATTTCAAAAGTGAGATGTGGTTTATATTCTTCACGTGAAGATATACAACGCTCACACAAAAATGGATTTCAGTGAAAAACTTACCTTTGCTCTCGCAAAGTTGCTTGAATTTCACATACTCGGACTAAAGATCTTAAATTTTTTAATTCAGTACAAATTTCTGACATGTGAACACTTCCCATATTATGGGCTTCTTCTCGCAATCTTGATGCCTATAGTTAAAGAAATACAAATCGTGGAAAATATGTCACAATCACATACCAAAAAAACATCAAACTGCTGAGTAGAACTTTAAACCAAGATTACAAACTAATCCTTTTATTTTTTTAAAAGTTTATCTTACTTATTGAGAGAGAAAGGGTGCGTGTGCAAGCAGGGCACGGGCAGAGAGAATCCCAAGCAGGCTCTCCATGTCGTGCTGCCACAGGCCTCGATCTCACAAAACCAGGAGATCATGACCTGAGCCAAAATCAAGAGTGGAACGCTTAACTGACTGAGCTACCCAGCCGCCCCTAATTCTTTTCCTTTAAATCCACACCTCTCTCTCTGCCCCTCCCCCACTTGTGCTCTCTCTCTTGAAAATAAACATTTAAAAAATAGTAATAAAAATAAAATTGAATTGAATTAAATTAAAAAAAAAGAAAACCCATCGCTAATGGTGGAAAGTACTTTTCAAAGATCTCCCCTTCAACTGCTTGAGAAAACAGTATTTCCAATTTCAGTAATGCACAGCACTAGGATAGATCTCGTGATTTGTGGTTAATAAAAAGATGCTGAGTCAGCTCGAGTAAAGTTCAGGTGTAACACTGATAAAAGGGCCTGTTTTCTTGTGTCATAAGACACACAACATTATCTCTGTGAACTGAGAGAAAATTTCAGACAGTCAGTGATCCGCTCAAAGGGAGAAGCCAGTGGCAGTTACCTGCACTGTCCAAAGGTCCCTCACTACAAAGCAAAACTGTTGCCTCACTTCTAGTTGCTAGTCTAGTGGAGAGAACGACGGAAGACTAACTACATGAATGGGTTCTAAATATCAGAGTGGCCAGCCGAGTGGAAAAAACACCATGGCTTTGATGTGAGCTCCATCATGATTTAACTGGGTGACCTTGATATAGAATTTATTTGGTCGTAAGGGACTCATTGGTAAAATGGGAAAACTCCTTACCTGCACCGGTTAACAGTTTTGAGAAGTGGAGAAAAATAAAGGACTCAGCACAGGTGCTAACTGCTGAGTATCTGATAACGGTAGCTGTAACAGTAATTATTTTAATAGGATAAAAAGTCACCTCATAAATACCCTATAGTTATTTATCAAATATTTTATAAAATGACTACAGACAATCTAATTAGAAATCAGTTATTTTAAAATGTAGCTTAAATTCAGTGATTTGGATTAGATTTTCTAAAAGGAGAAGTTGTATTTTCGTCACTCACCCAAAGGTAAAACATCTTCTGTGAATCATGCAACATACCTGCTTCTCTGCATGATCTGCAGGCCATCCTTGAACATGTTTTATGAGATTTTCATTGAAGTGTGCTGCTAGCGTAGGTGTTAATGAACATGTAGGTCGAGCAGATGAATTCTGTGGTACAACTGTTGCATTTGATGCATTACTACTAGAAGTATGATTTGGACCAGGTGATGGACTTCTCTGGCTACTGGAAGAGAAAACAAAGTTGAATGTGTAGTATGTTTAAAAAAGTAGGTATCCTAGAAAGTGTCAATACCTTCTACTAATTTACAGATATCCAAATTCCTAAGAAAAATTTGTTATTTGAACATCAAATAAATAGAATTTAAAATCCAAACTGTATTTATATCGTGTATTCCTCTCCACACTTTAGGGGGAAAAAAGAGCCCTTTTAACACTAATGTCAGTTAAATTTAAACTACCACTGCTCTCTAAATTTGACAACAGAAACTGTTGATTTCGTATACCAGAGACACTAATAAGAATGTTAGAAACGGTCCAGTTTTAACCGTTGTAGATACAAGGAACTGAATATTCTATTTTACATACATGTAGATAATGGAGGGGAAAAAATCTATTGCCTTTGTTTAACATCAGAACGAAATACTCAATCAGAGGGTAGATAATGTGAAGCAAAATACAGGCATTTTATTGGAGAGCAATGAAGGAGTTTAGTGGCAAAATAAGACCAAAAAAGTAACACTCTGAGATTGGTTATCTTCTTTTAAAACTGTATGGTTTGGGCTAGGGTTTGGGGATATGGTGGTGAGAACCAAAAATTTAATCACCCAAGTTGATTTCCTACCTGCTTCACCAGACTTGGCTCTGAATGAATTTCAGTTATTTCCAAAAACTAAATCTCCCAAAGGATGAAGAGTTTTCATCACTGAGGATATTTAAAATAATACTGCCGCCTCTAAAGACAATTTAAAAGAAGAGTTTCCCAAAAATGTTCTGAGCAATGGCAACATTGCTGGAGTAAGAAGACAGCTTCCCAAGGTGATTATTTTGAAGGGAACAACTCTCATTTGGATGTATAAGTTCTGAAATGCTTGTTTAGAAAACAACAATAAAAACAACAGTTGAATTATTTTGCCACCTCATAGCAAGAAATAAAAATAGGAAAATCAATCAAATGAAAATCATTTAAAGTTGTATTTGTTAATTAACAAAGAAAGTGACAACACAACACAGCCCTATCTGACAAGCAATCCACATAGGGGTCAGAGTTAAAGCTATCAGGAAAACCTGACACAGACCAGTTGGGAAATAAATACTGGCCCGAGTCTTAGATGTAACATTTTTGGCTTCGTCAATACACTCAAAATCTAAAACTGCTATGAGGTTAAAAATGATGTCATTTCCAACAAGTAAAGTATTATACACTCATGTGCCCTCTTTATACAAGTATCACATATTGTTAATCCCATCATATTCCACTAAGTAAAATTCTAAAGAAAGGAATCACTTTCTTCAAGAATAACCCAGCTTCAATACTAGAGATAAATCACCTAGTTGTAATAAGATTTCCCTTTATAAATCTTATAATGCACAAAACAAAGGCTATCCATGGATTCTTCCAAGATCAAGTTCTATTACACATATATATTTATAATATTCAAACAATGCAGCATGCAATATTAAGGAAAAAATGTTTCAACACCTATCAACTTACTTTGAGCGCTGAAGACTTCGAGGAGAGACAGGTTCATGACCTTGCTGCTTGTCAGCAGTTACAGGCTGCTGTGTGGCCGATTGTGAAACCGGTCCTTGCTTAACTACTGGAGTACTAACCTGAAATGTCAAAATCTGGTGAGATATCCTTCTATCACATAAGACAAATACCATGGAAACTAAATAAAAGCAAAAGTACTATCAACGAAAAGTACCTATTATTTCTATTCTTTAGTAATTTAAGATAACACAAACTGTCCTAATTCTGTTTCATAATAAAGTTAGTATTAGCGATACAGACATATTTAATAGTATAAATCATGGTAATTTAAGGCCCCCAAATCCACACACCCCTCCAAATCTGGTTGAAAAATCTTAAACTGTGAAAAATCTAGAGATTTAAAGAAGTGAACTCAAGTAAGTTCCCCAAGTTCATGTAGTTAGAAGACAGTCAAGTTCTGAGACTAGGATCTAATTTCTTCATAAAACAGCCCAAGGCCGTTAAGACTACTTTCTGGGTGCCTGGGGGTTCATTTGGTTTAGTGTCCAACTTCGGCTCAGGTCATGATCTTGCGGTTTGTCAGTTCGAGTCCTGCATCGGGCTCTGTGCTGACAGCTCGGAGCCTGGAGCCTCCTTTGCATTCTGTCTCCCCCGCTCTCTCTCTCTGCTCCTTCCCCCTCCTCTCTCTCAAAAATAAATAAACATTTAAAAAAATTATTTAAAAAAAGACTACTTTCTTAGCACAATAGTCTAAGAAACTAGTTCTCCTAATGTTGTGCCTACTGTTGTGGAAAGTTTTCTTTCCAATATGCTAAAATAGCTTTTCTGATTTACTGTTACTTATAGATCAAGAAAAATTAATGTTAACACATCACATAAAATACAGCTGGCTCAAATTTCAACATGTGCAGAGAATGTATAGTTTGGCCTATATATTGGTATAGGCATGGCCCATGCAAAATTCAACTGGAGTGGTCTTCAAAGAGATGTTACCCTGTAGAGGTGGAACAAGAAGAGGTCCATAATTGTCAGTGGCGATATATATACTATGCAGGTTCAGATGCCACTGAGAGGGAAAAGAAGTAGTTTTAAACATAAGCCCCAAATTAAGGCGCAAAGGCAACAACAGCCATTTGTGATTAAGTCACATCCTCCGATAGCAGTTATTTTTTTCTTTTCTTTTTTTGATTCATTTTCTCCAAAACAAATCTGTGGATAGCCTGGCAAACTTCTGAATGTAAAAGAACATGTCCTTTTATAAAGACCATTTTTAGAAGATCTATAGAATACCCAATGTCCACTTAAAAAAAAAAAAACAAACTTGAAAAAGTTTTTTTTTTTAATTTTGTTTTAATGTTTATTTTTGAGAGAGAGAGAGAGAGAGAGAGAGAGAGAGAGAGAGAGAGAGAGGGAAAGAGAGAGAGAAAAAGAGAGAGAGAGAGAGAGCGCGCGCGCGTTGGGGAGGGTCAGAGAGAAAGGGACACACAGAATCTGAACTCACGAACCGGGGATCATGACCCGAGCTGAAGTCGACCGCTTAACCAACTGAGCCACCCAGGCACCCCGAAAAAGTTTTTGAATGCAAAAAATTGATAGCCATATGCTTAAGGGATTTGAAATGCTAATTTTATAACTGACTATAAAACTAACACTACCACTTCCCTTTCAGTCATCATTTATTATACTCTTAAGACACCACCCTGAAGTTAAGTTTTAAGCTCTAAGGATAAGGCCTAAGAATAAGGTCTCTTTAGCTGAAACTCACAATTCTCCCATGAAAATACAGGCAAACAATAAGAAACTGCACAATAAACTAACAAGTTTAAGTCAGAATTTTAAAAACTCAATCCAGATTGACCTTAAAACATGCATAAAGGACTGAAAAAGGAAGGGATAAGCCAACAGGAAGACCTAAGCTGGCCTACCATCAATTTCAAGTTATGGATCAAGGCACTTTTATTTTTAGGCTTCTGCTTATGATTTTATTTCAGTAAAAAATTCCTTGGCATCAAGGACTGAAAACAGCCCGCTTTTTACAACAACTAAAAAGAATTTCCTAAATTTACCATTAAGAAAAAACAAATGCAATTTGTACATACCGACTTCCAAATCTCTTAATGTGTTGCTGGTAGTAGGACTACAAAGCCAAGAATGAGCATGGACTGGGATTTACTTATGAATCTGTAGGCAAGACTCAAATGATGTAGTACAAAATTGGGGTGCAGCACTGTTGTTGTTAAATATATTCCAAAAGGAACAGACCAGCAACTTTCTAACTGTGCCCTGAGGAGCCATCTAGAGAAAATTTCTCCTGGACAAACACAGGCAGTATAGCTTAGTAAAATGGGTTCTGTGTTCAGAAAGACCTAGGTCTCAAATTCTGAGTCCATCACAAAAAAACTAGATTTAACTGAAGGCTTAGTTTTCTTATCTATTAAATGAACCAAACAGTCGTTGATTCTCATGTGACGTTAAATATATACGTTAAAGGCATTAGCACAGAAACAGACTCATCTCTGAAATAAAAGTATGGGGTAGGAGGAGCCACTGGAAAACATGTTCTCTCCTACCTTTTAGAGTTAAACAATTCTACAAACATTAAGACAATTAGCATATCCTTCTTTATCCCACTCTCCAGGTCAGAAATCCCAAAGCGAGTAAGAGAACAGAATCAGTGTGTAAAGAGGAAGCACAGATGAAATTCCCTAATCTAGCCCTCAGTTTACCAAGTCTAACCTGCATCTATTCTCACCCCTCATTCATTCCACCACTGCCTACGTTCTCAAAGAGAGCTTTTTCGACACTACAGATTCTAAAACATTAAGTTGGTTTTTCCAAAAGTGAGTGGTTTCTTTTCCAAATTTCCCTCAAAAGCGACATACCTTTGGCTGTGATGAAACAGGAGGAGTACTAATCAAAGGTTTGATAGGGACTGTGTTAGTTTGAGGTGTGCTTATTCTTGGAGACACATACGATCTTGGGGACGATGCATCAGAAGTTAAAGACATTGGAGACTGATTAGATGGCTGGGCTGTAAAAAAGTGAAGCAATTAATTTCAAAGAAACCAAAACCTCTGCAATGTATGTGAAGAGGTCTTTCCATCTCTTCACAGGCCCCCTGCCCCCCAAAGAGAACACTTAACACTTACCCGAGAAAGTCAAGAACCTGAAGTACTCACTGGGGCCACATGGACTACATTAGCCGCGGATTAGACAGGCACACCTAATGTGTGCCTCCCCTAACCCCTTTCTTAGGCTGGAGCAAGAAGGTAAGCCTGAACCTGTTCTTACATGGGAAGCCACCCTCACCATCCTTATTTCCTCTTTCTTATTCTACACGTAAGCCTGGCTATCCCCCTGTATCTCCTGCTTCATGAGGCTAACCAGAGGAATAGAAGTCTTTTCACTGTTACATTTCAATTTCAGAACAAGTATTCCTGCTCAGTTTATCAATTTTTTGACCTGGGGTCGGGGGACAAGTCAAAGTGACCCTTTCACTTCTCTTTTTTCCTATGTATGTCCCTCTCCATTGAACACCTCCACAGAGAAGAGAAATGGCTGATTCAAGACAAGACTTGAGCATTTCCGTATCCTCTGGTCAAAACCCATCTACCATCAAAGCTGAAACCAAACGTCAACTCTTAAAATACATTCAATGTCTCACAAAGATTGAGGGCATCAGTTTACATTTATCTTTGGAGTAAAATATTTCACTGGCAACTTAAATTCTGAATTAAATGTATATTACAGGTTTAATGGCAATACTGCAAAACAAATGTCAAAGCTTGCCTCATCTCAAAAAGAATCAGTAAGTAAAAATACTGTATATACTGGTGTTAAAAAAAACCCAAATCATTATTATAGCTAACTTCTTCAAAGACTAAAGAAAAATTTGCTATGAAACCCTCCTCCAAGTTAATATGCAATTCTCGTGATACCTAAGAATATGAATACCTTGTGTAGAGAGCTGAGCAGCTTGAGAAATCAAAGAAGTTATGTTGAAAGCGGATGGTCCAGCAGTAAGAAACTTATGAATTATAGACTGCAATGAGGCTTGTGTCACAGCTGCTGTAAGAACTAAAAACATATTATACCTTAAATTAAAATAAAAACACAGAAGCATTTATGGCATTAGTAGTAACTTGAAAACTCAAAAGAACCCACAGAAAACTACAGTGTTTCAAACTTAGAACTCTAGAAGATAGGAGTAATAAAATGGATCTAGAAATGTGAAATGACAAGACAGAGGAAAAGAAACTTAATCAGTTTATAGCAAAGGAAAACAGTAGTTTCCTTCACACTAAAATTTAGGTGTTCAGTTAAAGAAACTCCTCCAAGACTTGATAAAAACAGTAAAGCATGTTCCCAGGAATTTGCTTATATAACCAGAAAACTGTTCATCCACTGCTAAAGTGCTCAGTATGTTACTTGGAATTAACTGGATAAATAAATGGTAGCTATATCATGCAAATGCTTTATTAGACAAGCTGACCATTCAAATCCTGCACTGATACTCCAACAATCTTTTAAAGGCAGACATTAAAAAGCTAGGTAATTTAGGAATACCATGTATTTTCGACATACAAGATTTTTTATTGTTGGCATTTTTTTACGCTATCATTTCTTCAAACTGTTGAAAAGCCCCACAATCCCTAATAACACAGTTACCTATCACACAATAAAATCAAAATACAGAAAAGTACAATAAAGACAGAAGATTATTGACCAACTAGCCTGAAATAGCTACATGTTTAAGATAAAAGAAGAAATTAACCACTTAACACTACTATTAAATATATTCTGGGACAACAATGGACACAAGTCAAAATTGACTATTTTAAACAGAAAATTTTGCAATGCCTTTAGGACTGTTTGAATGGTTTGTGAATTAAAACTACATCCATTTTTATTCAGACTTCTTTGAGGTGACTACCTAAATAAGTAGCATGCTGACAAGCAAAGTTGGAATACTGCAATTAACTAGAAAAACAAGAAAAATGTTATTTCTCACCTCAAATTTTTTTCAAGTATTATAAGGAACTACCTGAATTCCTACTTTTATTAATTAGCTTAATATCTCAAATAATGTACTCCTATACAAGAGGTTTTTTTGGAATTCAAGAATTTTTTTGAAATTCTAGAATTCAAGTATTTTCATATCAGTTTTTGGAAATGCTGTTTTTACTTAAAAAAAAAAAAAAATCAACTCACCATACACATTACACAAACACAGAACAGCTCATCTCCACTAACTACCAGGTACACAGCAAGTCTTAAATAATATACAGAAAAAATCCAAATATTGCTAATGCAATTACAATACCAAAGGCCTTGGATTATGGGGGATATAAATCCTAGCAAATGAAGTTCAAATGTGAATTTCAAAATGAAACAAAGACCAATGCAAATGAATTTTTAAAAAGTTTTGACTATGAAAATTTACCTTCATTTATTTTGGATATGTCCACATTAGAATTATTAAGTTGCAGTGTGGCTTGCAAAGCAGGAAGCAACTGTCTAAGAAGGTTTGGGTCCTGGAGTAATGGAGGTATTGGGGACTGTGGAACAGGAGAAACCGGGATTGCTGAAGCTGATGTTGGAGGTGCAGACGTGGGATTCAGTCCAGAGGCAGAAGATGTGGAAGGAGTTGTGCAAGAATGTGATACAGATTTGTCTCCTGGCGTAGACTCTGGGTAAAAAGGAGATAACAAGGCTGAAAAAAGTTACTTGAATAGAGAAAACTGGAACCGACAGCAAAAAAAAAAACTTTCCTGCGTCAAACACCTAACTCAAGTAACCTCATTTAATCTTTCCAAGGTAGCACAGAGGGGGCTCAGTAAATATTTGACTGATTAGAATAATGAGGGAGGGCATTTTTATATCCCAACTTCATAGGTGAGAAAACTAAAAAAGAGAGATTATGGAACTTGCTTGAAATCACAACACCTGGTATAAAGAAAGCAGTGATTCAACCACATTCATGTCTGATTCTGAAAGTACCATGCTCTGTTTACTGGTAATGCTGTTTCAAAAAGTTATGAATTAACTACACCGTTAAATAAGCTTCCATTAGGATAAACGGACAATGTAATTCTCCTGAACTTAATTTAAGATGAAAATGTTTATGACCACAGTAACAACCCTCCTAATAAACACAATGGCCTGAATACAAATCAAGATTGGCACCATGATGAGCACCTCCAGAATAGGGGAAGGACAGATGAATGAGGAGACTCCCTACTTTGAACTTTTATACTTAACAATTGAGTTTTACGATTACATACTTTTAAAAACATTCATGGAAAATTATCATCATTTGAAAGCAGTCCATGCAAATTATGTATATAGATTCAACGTAATTGCAATCAAAACCCCAATAGCATTTTTAGCAGCATTTGACAAGATGATTCTATTAACTTACTTAAAAAAGACAAGGGCTGGTACAGCCACAAAATTCGTGAAGAAAAAGAACACAGCTAGTGAGATGTGTCTTGCCAGTATAAAAACTTACATTTAAAACCAATTTAAGGAAGATCAAGCTTCTGTATACATATTTAAGTCTTTAGAACTAGTAAAGGAAAATAGGAAAGTATCTTTGAGATCTAGATACAGAAAATTACAAAAAACAAACCAATTGCATTCAAAGTATTGATAACCGAAGTACTTTACCTAGAAATCAAGAAAGAAACCACATGATAGAAAAATGAACAGAAGACCTGAAATAAAAAGACATTTCACAGAAGGAACTTGAATGCCTTTAGAAAACACGGGGTAATCAACTTCACTGATATTCAGGAAAATGCAAATCAACAGGATATCCTTTTATGCTTACCAGATTGACAAAAATTTGAAAATCTGACAATATCAAATGTTGAAAAGGAGTAACAGGAACATTTCTGATGGACACTAAATTGATGTACCCACACTGCAGAATAATTGGGCATTATCTAGGAAATGTGGAGATGCACACACCTGATGACTCAGTAATTCCCTTTAGGAAGAATACCCTTAGAGAAACTGATGTATGTAAATTGGGAGAAATATTCAACAATATTTATAATAGTACTATGCTTGTTTTCATTTTAGCACAAAACTAGAAACAAACTAAATGTCTACCAACAGAAAGATGAACATAAACTATTTTCATATCATGGAATTTTACTAATACAGTAACTTTAATGGACGAAAAAATGAGTTAGAGGACACCTGGGTAAAAAACATTAAGACTCAACTATTCAAGATATTCATACACGCTCTTACAATACTGGCCTAAAGACTAAATATGAAGATTTGCTTAAGTATCTTTAGTTTCCCATACACACCCATTTCTTGAAGATGATTTTCAAGCTCATATATACATTGTACAACCCAAATTAAGACTATTACGAGGCATAAAAGTTTCAGGAATATTACACTGGTAGTAACTGTAAATCCTCATTTCCAATTCTCAGAACTAAACATTCTTTAATCTTCATGTCCCCAAAGAAGCTGGGAATTACTAGCAAACTTACTGAAAAGGGACTCCTCTATCAGCCTTTTTACACACACCACCACTGTAATAGTAAAACACAACCAGGGGCAATAGCTCTCTCAAGTATGGACCTCATAGCTGCTATAAATACATTTCAAGGCTATGCTAATCAACTAAGACCAATTCATAAAGTATAAGACATTTTAATTTTTGTAAGGCACACATTCTAAAGGAGGGTTATTAAGCCTAGCAGACCGCTTATCATGTCTAACCCTGCTGTTCTGGATTCACAAATATACAGAAACTTGAATGAAGTAAGGTTTTCTCTGTGAAAACATGCTGTCAGTTATTACATTTTCTGGGGTAAAGACTATAATAACAGTTTTCTCCAGATCATATTCCACAAGGGTCAGCTTAGTCAACATATTGCTATGGGGCAAATTTTTTTTTTTTTAAGTTTGAGAGAGAGGGCCCATGAACAAGCACATGTGAGAGCGTGGGAGGCACAGAAAGAGAGGGGAGAGAGAATCCCAAGCAGACTCCAGGTCATTAGGGAGCCCAACAAGGGGCAGGATCTCACAACCCTGAGATCATGACCTGAGCTGAAATCTAGAGTAGGATCTTAAACCAACTAAGCCACCCAGGTACACCCCCCCTTAGGGCCATTCCTGGTTAATGTTTAAAGAATGTTTTTAATGTTTATTTGTTTTTGAGAAAGAGAGAGAGACACAAGGAGAGGCAGACACAGAATCCGAAGCAGGCTCCAGGCTCTGAGCTGTCAGCACAGAGCCTAAGGCGGGGCTCGAACTCGTGAACAGTGATATTATGACTAAAGAAGGTAAAAACGGTCTCCAACTGTATTTTGATGCTGTTAAATCTATCCAGACTTTAAAAAATCAACACAACTTAAAAACTTTTCAGTGTTACCCTTTAATCCAAGAAAAGGAAACACTCCCAAGATAGAAAACTAATACACATCACTATAAAGAAATAAAGTAACAAAACATAAATATCCTTACCTCCTAGTTTTAATGTTTATTTACCATAAGAATAAATTTCTTTTGAAGTTTTGTGGAAGATTACTGATGAGCAGTATAAAACTAGCTGGTACTACTAAATACCTATGAGACCCTTAAACAAGTAACATCTCGATCGAAAGGCCAGGATTTTTCTATTAAAAGGTTTGATTTTGAATATTAGTTTTCAACAAAATGCTGATCAGAATCATCTATAAAGCTGAAACAAAATTAAAACAAAACAAAACAAAAACCTAGATACTTGGACTCCACTCCTACTGAACCTGGGGAGGCCCAAGCATATGTTGAACTTGTGAGAATTCTATGGGTGATTCTGACATCCTTGCTGATTTTGAAAAAATAGATTAGAGAACTTCCGAGGTTCCTTTTAACTTTAAAAACCAAAGGAAACAAAAGCAAAACAAAATTAAAAAAGCATACCACAAACATACAGGAGTGAATAGAGTTAAGGATAAGATGCAAGACAGGGAAACTAAATCTTTTTTTTCAAGGCAGGTCTTCAGTATACGATTGTTTTTTTTAATTGAAGTACAATTGACATACAATACTGTATTGGTTTCAGGTGTTCAACAATCTTTATCCATATATATTGTGAAATGATCAATTACGAAATTATTTTTCTTGTGATGAGAACTTTCAAGATTGATTGTCTTGGCAACTTTCAAATATTAACTGTATTAATAACTATAGTTGCCATGCTACACATTATTGTCCCCATGCTTCCATTTTATAACTGGAAGTTTATACCTTTTGACTTCCTTTACTCATTTCCCCCCTGGCAACCACCAATCTGGTCTCTGTATCTATAAGCTTGGTTTTATATTTTTAGATTCCTCATATAAATATTTCCATGCTATTTTAAATAAGAGCTCCACCCTAAGACACATACCCATGCAAACGCCCTTCCAAAGCATGTTACGTTATACATTTAAAATATTAGTTGCCTCAATCTACATGTATAACTGAAAATAATGGAGCTTATTAATATAAATATGCTACCCCAAAAGGCAGTCTTAGTTTTATCATTAAAATATCACAAAAGGTGGGGCGCCTGGGTGGCTCAGTCGGTTGAGCGTCCGACTTCAGCTCAGGTCATGATCTTGTGGTTCGTGAGTTTGGGCCCCACGTCGGGCTCTGTGCTAACAGCTCAGAGCCTGGAGCCTGCTTCTGACTCTGTCTCCCTCTCTCTCGGCTCCTCCCCCACTCGTGCTCTGTCTCTCTCTCTAAAATAAACATTAAAAAAATTTTTTTTTTAAATATCACAAAAGGTATTAGTTGGGTACCTTTCCTCTGAGTTCTGACTGTCCTAACACAGATCTATCATATTACTCAGCATCTTCTATTATATAGTTTATTAGCTTTATGTTTCCCTCCTACTAGAACTTGAACTCCTTCAAGAGAGGAATTTTGTTGTATTTACTTCTGTAGCCCTGGTACAAAAATAGGACTTGGCAACAAGGTGGCATCAACAAGTGTTTGTTGAATGGGTGCCTGATTCTGTCATTAAGGCCCAGGTCCACATACATGTGCTCTCCCTCCCCTCTTAACCTCTAGGTGTAGAACTTATGATAATGGGGTGGAAAGCCTAAGGTCTCCAAACAGCCAATTAATGGCTTACTTTATGCTATTTTCAAAACAGGGATTAACAGTATATAGTCTGAGAGATAAATTTAACTTATTTAAACTTATTTTAAATAATCTTACATTCGGGCACCAGGCTGGCTCAGTCGTTAAGCATCGGACTTCGGTTCAGGTCATGATCTCACAGTTCATGAGTTTGAGTCCCACATGGTGTGAGCTCATGTTCCCCTTCAGGTAGAAGGAACACAAGCCCCACTTCTCTTTCTCTCTCTCTCTCCCTCTGCCCCTCCTGGGATTCTCTCTCTCTCGTGCGCACTCTGTGTCTCTCAAAAATATCTTATACTCAATCCTTTTTTTAAAAAAATATAAGAAATTATATTTGGAACAGTCATCAAGTATAGTTTTTTTTTTCACTATTAATATATGAAATTTATTGTCAAATTGGTTTCCATACAACACCCAGGGCTCATCCCAAAAGGTGCCCTCCTCAATACCCATCACCCACCCTCTCCTCCCTCCCACCCCCCATCAACCCTCAGTTTGTTCTCAGTTTTTAACAGTCTCTTATGCTTTGGCTCTCTCCCACTCTAACCTCTTTTTTTTTTTCTTTCCTTCCCCTCCCCCATGGGTTTCTGTTAAGTTTCTCAGGATCCACATAAGAGTGAAACCATATGGTATCTGTCTTTCTCTGTATGGCTTATTTCACTTAGCATCACACTCTCCAGTTCCATCCACGTTGCTACAAAAGGCCATATTTCGTTCTTTCTCATTGCCACGTAGTATTCCATTGTGCATATAAACCACAATTTCTTTATCCATTCATCAGTTGATGGACATTTAGGCTCTTTCCATAATTTGGCTATTGTTGAGAGTGCTGCTATAAACATTGGGGTACAAGTGCCCCTATGCATCAGTACTCCTGTATCCCTTGGCTAAATTCCTAGCAATGCTATTGCTGGGTTATAGGGTAGGTCTATTTTTAAAAACCTCCAAAATATAGTTTTTTCTATATAGACGTTTAATTTTCTTAAGTTTTATTTAAGTAATCTCTACACCTCATTTAGGGCTTGAACTTACAACCCTGAGATCAAGAATTGCAAGCTCTTCCAACTGAGCCAGCCAGGTACCCTCAGGTATTTAATTGTAATTAACATTTCTATGAGACCTTTTAATCTGGAATCTAATCTGTTAGGAAGTAAGGCTGATATACTTAATAACATGCTCATTACAAGTGTGTATCAAACATAAATAAAAACTATTTTGCATTACAAAGCCATTCCTATAGGCTTTCAGTTTTAAAGAATATCAGCCTGGTCTCATTCCTTTAAAAACAAACTTTCCCAAGCATTCAAACCAACCTAGGTTCCTTTGAGCATTTTTTTAGTCTCTTCCCAAAGCTGTTTTAAACTTAAATTCACTTTCCCATCTGATATTTCTATGATTTACAGATCTCTAACCAATTATTCCCTTTAATATGAGCCTTAAAATAAGTATGTTATCCTCTGATTTTAACTTCTGTATATATAGCATTGACAAAACCTTTTTCTTTCCTTTTATGCCTGTAAATATGAATTATTCATTTATATTTCCAACGCTTACCAGTAGGGGGCGAAACCTACTAAAGACTAAACTGCACATACAAATCACACAGAAATCTGTTACTACACTCTGAGTTGTTAAGGTTAAAAGTAACATTCACCTCTTCTAATTCTAGGCACCCATTCAAAATATCCAAGAGCATAAACCAAAGTCAAAATCTATTTCTGACCTACATTTTGCTGGTATGCCAAGTAGTTCCTTTTTGAACTACACAGTAAGATCTAAACAGATACGGCACTTAAAGAGTAAAAGGTACTATATTGCATTTCTAAACATTAATCTCCTATGATGTCTGGACAGTTGCTGTAATGCCACTCCACCAGGACATGCAAACAAGTACAAACCACCGATGCAACAAGGGCAGTCTGTTTTGTCCTATTTTGTAGTAGTGGTGTGACACTGAAAATTACAACATGGAGAAGTTGCAAAGGAAACAAAGTATTCAAGCGTAGTAGAATAAGAAAACAAAACAAAACTGTAAAGTAGCTTGTTGACAGCAATATAATCTGTGACTTTCATTTATTTTTACTTTGATAACTCATGAATACTTTAAATCATCTATCCATCCACTAAGGTACTTAAGTATGGTGTTGATGTGAAATATATTAGGATATATTTTTGCAACTTGCTTTTTTATTCAACTGAGAAAATCTTTAGGCTAACAGATATAAAGGATAAACATTTTAAAACTTTTAACAGATTTTATTAAAATGACTCCTGCAATAACCAACTTATATATTCCCACCGATTGTGCTTCCCCACATTCAACTGTTAACTGTCACTAATCTTAAGGATGAAAAATCTCATTTTACTCTCCAATTTGTATTGACAAAGCTTTTTCTTGAAAATTTTTATGCTGTTAAAATACATACAATATAAAATTTACCACTTTAACCATTTCTAGGTTTACAATTCAGTGGCATTAAGTATATACATTGTTGTGCAACGTAAACATCACCACTATTCATCTCTAGAACTTTTCCATCTCTCCAAACAGAAATTCTGTAACCAATTAAACAAGGATTCCTCACCATCCTGCTCCCTGGAAGTCACTATTCTACTTTCTGTCTCTGAATTTGCTCACTCTGAGTACCACATAGAAGCGGAATCACAAGTATTTGTCCTTTTGGGTCTGGCTTATTTCACTTAGCATAAGGTCTTCAAGGTTCATCCATGTTGCAGCATGTGTCATAAATTCCTTCCTTTTTCAGGGTAACGCTGCATGTGTCACACATTTTGTTTATCCTGTTTCAGCTGATGGACACTTGGACTGTTTCCACCTTTTGGCTACTGTAAAGAATACTGGTAAGAACAACGTCCATGTATTAATACCTGTTTGATTCCCTTTCACTTCTCTTGGCTATGTACCTAAGCACAGAATTGTCTGATCCTATGGTAATTCCAGGTTTTGTTTTTTTGAGGAAACACTGTATCCCAAAGGAGCTGCATCATTTTGCAATCTTACAGGAAATGTACATGGGGTCTAATTTTTTCCACATCCTCAAAAACACTTATTTTCATTGCTGTTTTTATAGTAGTCATCCTATGGGTGTGAACTATGTATTTCACCGTGCTGAATGCCTTTTCAGCTTACTGACTAGCCACTAGAACATCTTCCTTGGAGAAACGTCTTTTCGAATCCTTTGCCCATATTTGAACCAAGTTGTTTCATTTAATTGTTCAGTTACAGGATTTCATATATTCTGGACATTAATTCTGTATCAGACATATGATTTACAATTTACTTCCTCTCATTCTGTGGATTGTCTTTTCACTCTAGAGTGTCCTCTGATGCACAAGTTTTTAATTTTGATGAAGTTCAATTTATTTTATTTTGCTGCCTGTGCTTTTTGTATCATAATTAAGAAATCACCACCAAATCCAATGTCCTAAAGATTTTCACCTGTTTTCTTCTGAGAGTTTTATAGTTTTAGCTCCTAGGTTTAAGGTCTCTGATCCATTAAGTTAATTTTTTATAACTGTAAGCCAAGGCTGGCAATTTTAAATTCCTCTTCTATAATTGCCTGTTCATATCCATTGCTCATTTGTCTTACGTGTTCAAATCTATCAACATTTTTTTCAAAGGCAAATGCATTTTGGGTCTTGATTTAAAAAGTCCTCCCCTACTCTCAAATTAAAACTGTATTTTCTAATATTCTTTCATCACAGGTACTGCATTTCTCCTGCACCACTGTTCAAAGTGCCATCTTAGGTTGACTAACATCATTTTAAACTTATTGATTAAAACAGACTAAATTCTTCCACTAATGTATTCAGTTATTCAACAAAATTTGAGTAACTCTATGGCCAGTCTTATTAATTTTCATGAATAGTTATTAATCCCAAAAATTATTATAAAGCAAAGCAACTCAGGGCTGAAGGTGGCCCACTACAGCTGGTTAATGACCAACTTAAGTCTTCAGGTTCATTCAGGTTTCACACTGACTACAGACACCATCAAAACACAAAAGGGAAATGTATTCCAAGTGCCTAACTCACACCTCATGTTAATGAAGGACTAATCTCCCCTCCCATTAGATTAAGAGTGTGGAACCAAGTAAATGGTTAGATATGCTAATCTCCTAAAAGCTATCTTGTAAATCACTGAATAGATCTGCTTCTGTGGCCATTTTGCTTTACTTTTCAAGCTTATCTATGCTAATAAATCAAAACTCTAAATTACTAAATAAGAAACTTCATAATTAAGGTCATTAAACTCCTCTGGACTGGCAGTTATTTGGCCAAAGCAAAGGTCTCTTGCTCATTTTGTCATGTCACAAATCCAGAAGGGAGGGCAGAGTTAGGACCGATTTAGAATGGTCAATGGGGTACCAACCGATAAAAATCAAATTTTAGGTTTTTAAGCACATCACTATCTCTGTTACTTTGTTATACGGTTGTTCAGGAGAGTAATCTTGCCAGCAGATGTTCAAATGTTACCCTAGCAACAGATACAGATCTAAAGATACACGACCTTATTTCACTCTACTGAACACCAGGATTGTTCCCTATAAAACGGGAGCTTCAGATTCTCCACACTCTGGCTTCTCAAGCAAGTATTTGAATTTATCTTGGGCTCTTTTTCTCAAAAGGCACACTGGCATTTTGGCATCTAAATCTATTGCTGGTATCTTTTAATTAGATTCACAACAAATAGAGAATACTTTATTTCTGCAAATACATTTCTTAAAACATGACCACTGCAGGTGTTTCCCCAACTTTTAACACACTCATTACCCTTCTTTCAGGTATTTATCCATCTACAACAAATATTTACTGACTGCCTATTATTTTGTCAACAACTAGAGACAGAGAAGTGGTAAACAAAACAAAGACCTTGCTCTTGTATTACTTAAGACAGCACCCTACCACTGATATCCCTAGATAGAGCTTAGCTATACTATCAGCACTTATTACCAAGAGTCCAAAGAGTCTGATCGTACCAGAACCATCAACCTCTCAATATAAATTTATTTGTTAGGGCAAATCCAAACAAGGAAATCACTGTATTGATGAGAAGAGTCAATAGGAAGCTTAACTTAAATAACATGGATGTCTCCATTGAGGAAAAAAAAATATTTCAAATTAATGAGCAGTTCACAAATTTAGACTAAGTGCTAAACAATCCGAAAAGATCCAAACAGTCATATAAGAATATTGTCTTCAATTCGGAGGCAAGGAGTACCTGCAAAGATGATACGATTTTCCCTCTATCAATAGTCAATTCCAAAGTAATCAAGGTTCTTCCTATAATACCTATGATTTGTCAGGAATTTTGAGTTACTGGACTCCAAATTAATATAGATTTGTGTCTTTCATTACCTACAGTTTTAATGGAAACAATGGCGAAGCTGCCTCTAACACCAGGTGGCAACATTCAGGTTCTTAGCTAAGAGATACATCACCTTCCCGTATAATTATGTTTTAAGGAATAAACTAAATTGTATGATAAACACTTGGCCCCAAACCTGGTACACAGTTAATTTTTAATGATGTTTAAAAAGTTTGTCAGGAATGGTGCTTATAGCATGGAGGGAGAGGGCAGAAGGTGAAACAAGTTCAACATGCAATTAACATCTAACCCTAAACAGTTTAATTAAAGGAACTAAAATTAAAATGTGTAAGTGCTGTAATAAATAAAAGCACCTGATGTTTGGGAAACACAGAGACTGGGAGAGACATTGAAAACCCAATGACATTAGAGCTGGCTCTTAAAGAAAGAGTACTGAGTTCAACAGGATGGAACGGAAGAACAAACATGTCCTTCTTTTAAGCAAAGGCTCAAAACATGAAAGAATATAACATGCCCTAAGAAATGCACAAGTTTGCAAAAGATGAAATATGGGGAATGGTGGAGATCAAGCCAGTCAGACAGGCGGCAACCAGACTATCAAGTACTTGCTATGATCATCTTACTAAAAAGTATGGACTTTATCCTGTGGATAATGGAAAACTATTAGAAAATTTTAAACAAAGAAGTTAACACAATCCAACCTAAATTTTATGATGATGCCACCATAAGTCTGGGTAGAAGGAAGCAGAGAGGTTATCAGATAGTTATTTCAAAAGAGATGCCCTGAGTTTCAATAACGGTAGTAACAATAACCAGAGAAAGGATACACACACACACACACACACACACACACACACACACACACACGATACAGAAGGCAGAATCCAGGATTTGTCAATAGACAGGTAAGGGTAGGTGCAGATGAACCTTGTTGAAGAACAAGGAATAGCTGGGAGAATAGTGTAGTTACTCACTGAGAACCTAAGAATAAATTGTGGGGAAAGGGAGGAATCTGGGACACATATATGCAGTAGGAGTTAGAAATAAAGATTTGGGAGTCACCTTTGTAGACAAAGCAGCCACAAGAACAACTGTTCAGCAAAAGAGAACATGCTGAGCAAGAAAAAAAGAACAAACCACAGGAAAAGGCTGAACGATACCGATATTTAAGGAGGGCAAAGAGAATTAGTAAATTGAAGAGTGGCAGTATCCCAGAAGCTAAGGAAAGAAAGAATTTCAAAAGGGAGGTAAGAGCTAAGAAGTAAGTGTTAAATGAACGAGAGAGGAAATGAGACAAAGACTTTTTAAAGGCCACAGGATTTTAACTGACAGGATTTTAAAATAAAATTTCTGTGACCAAATAATCAAAATTATAAACCATTAACATCCTTTAGAAAGTTCTATCACATTAACAATTACTGCATTAATTCAGATTTCATCTCTCAAGAATTCTCTTCACCAACTTAATTCTGCATCAAGGTAAATAGGACTTACATGTATGAATTCTGGTACAAACCACCTTAGCGGAATCTGACATTTGGAACAACCTGCTTAAGGTTTAATGTATTAAAAAGACTATACGATCAAAGTCTGTGGCTTAATATGTAACCACTACTACAAGAGAAATTCAAGTAACATGCATAAAAGGAAACAAGAAGCAAAAGAAACCAAACTATGAGAACCCTTTGTCAACAAATTAATGTGAAATACCGAATCGGGTAATAGATTAAAAGCTTAAAGACTCATCAGATCCATGTAGCATCTCCCAAACTCATAGGACGTTTAAAAGTTTCTCAACAGTTACTGATGCTAATCTGCCAATTAGTCTGCTAATGGGTCTTGCCCATAATTTACTTCCTTAATGCCTTTTAATTGCCTTTATGTCTTAAAACGCGTTATTACGTGTGAAGTTTAGTAGAACTGTGGTCCACGCAGATATAATTATCTCATCGCTCTGCTTCTGTTGTGTGTTACCTCCCGAGTAGTTGTTGCCACAATTTTTCTCTTAACTCTTTTAACAAGCTACGGTTATCAGCACTGAGTTGTATAAAAACACAATTTGGGTTGCAAAGTTTAACTTCTACTCTTCAGATTAAAGTTCTATTTCAGACATTAAGACTCTATCTTATGGCCCATGACACAGTTTTCTAATTCACAAATTAAAACCAATAGTTGCACGGTATGCAGAAATAACAAGCTTTAAAATGTCTATTCATATTATATTCATATTAAATTTTAATTAACAGAAAATTGAAACCATATCTGAACTAAACCATCATGACAATTATTACAAAAACTGAAAATTATACAAATATGAAGGGACAGTCCTTTGACTTTGAGAAGTTATTTAAACCATTACTGTTATAAATTAAGCACGTGACTTCAAAGTGTCAAAGGCAAAAAACAGTGCAAAAGCTTCATAATTAAAAATTAAAAGAAAAAGCTAAATATGGCTATCTCTAGACCTAAATCTATGCAGTAACATTCCAAAAGACTTTTAAAGAGTCTTATTCAAGCTAATGGAGATAATGTAATATAATCAAAAACTCAGAAACTATAGTTCAACGTGCATCATCTGGTAATAATGGCATACCTTTTCTTTCTGTTTTCTGTGCAGGGACAGAAGATGTGGGTGTAGGCAGTTTTGATAAAGTAGATGCTCCATTAGCATCAAATGATTTCTTTGGCTGGTGATCAGACTGTAGCGTAAATGGACTAGAAGGAAGAGTGCTTGGGGTAGCAGTTGGATGAACCACTGGTTTGATGGGGTGCTGTACTGGCGTAGAACTACTGTGAGTCTCTGCTCTTGGCAGTCTGTAGTCTCTGTCATTGTGTCTGCTTGTTTGAGACAAAATATTCTGTGGGAGCAAACTACTGGCATCACTGGAATGCTTGTCTTCCACTTTAGTTCACAGTTCGAAAAAAGAGATGTTGGAATGACGGAAGGGGGAAGAAAAAAGATTACGTTAGAATCCTGTCTTTAACATCAGCTAATTTAGCAACATACCTGTACTTGTATCTTGATATAAAACTGCAAGCCCAGTTAGTATCTGCAGTTTTACCACTAGCATATATAAAAATCCGAATACTGAAAGAGAGAAATTTTAGCTCAATTGTAATTAAGCATTAATCTATACTCAGACTTCAAGTGGGCTACTAGTTTCGGGCGATTCTTTAGAACCACACCACAGTTCACACAAAACATGGAAAAAATAAATATATGGAGTTATAACATTTTACTCAAATGAAAACCCTTTTAAATATTTTAAAATAGAAAAGGGAAGTGGTCCATTCCTTTAAAATATGGACCACAGGTTCTAATAATTGAATTATCCACAGTGGTTCAACGGCAAAGGAATATCAGCTTTATTAGCCTGATTGTTCTGAATAGTAAAGTAGCTAACTAGTGGTCTCTAAAGTAGTTTGTGCTAGGGCTTAAATGACCTTATTTTGGGATGGCTGAATTTATGATGTACTGTGCTTTCAAAACATAAATCAGTTCATATTTTTAATAATGCTAATAATACCATTTAGTTATAAACTCAAGTTATAGATAATTCTACCTGAAAATACAAAGCCTACATCTGGCAGCACAGTCAGAAAATTCTACTCGCTATTTACCAGTTCTATTAAAAACATCTCCTTCCGATTTAAAGTCACAAAAATATTGAAACCTCAGAAATATTCTACTTCCAAAAAAGAGTACAAGGAAAATTTCAACAATCATGATAACAAAATTTGGATTTATCAAAAATTCTATAGCCAAAATTCTAATAGTCTAATTTATAACTAAAAAATTAAGCAACTTTCAAGTAGAGAAACATCTTAAGATTCAAGTACATATGCAATGATAACATTACCAAAGGATGCCCTCCCTGTTGAATATTTTAGTTTTTTTCCAATTCGTGGTTCCTCTGAGTCTAGAGATCAAGACAGTGCAAAGAAGGAAGTATACTGAAACTACAAGTCAGTTTCCAAATCTTCAGTGCACAACTCCTACGTGTTATGCTAAACAACATGTACTGGGAACTGCCAAAAAAACCTTCAGTTGTACGAAAACACAGTCTTTTGACTTAATAAATGAAATTCAATGTTATAAGTTACACACATATTAACCTTAGCAAAAAAAAAAAAAAAAAAAGAAATGAACACACAGATTGAGCTATCAGAGCAGAATACAAACATCTGTTGCATGATATTAACTCATCATTAAACCATCAACTTGCATGCAGCACATGAAACTTAAGAAATTTTGTTCTAGAATGTCTTCCTGGGAAGAATACCGCTACAATAGAAACTTTTCGGGACTGATAAAACAAATAACACCATGCCCAATTCCCCCTAATCATGTCACTTGATTACCAAGAACTTTTTTTTCCTGGACACCAACAAAAGTCCCTTTCAGTTCTGTATGACTGGAGTCAAAGTACAACAAGCAAATGCATTCAGATGAAAATTAAAGCTGATACTTCTTCACTTCTAAGCTTTAGGGAAAAAAATGGCAGCAGGATTACAGGAGCTAAGGAAGTAGCAGCTGCAACAACTTTCTATTATTCACAATTCTAGACAAAACACAGTTAACGCAATGACTCTGCTTGCACACCCCCCACAACAAAGACATTTGGCAAATGTCTGCAGACATTTTTGGTTGTCACGACTGGGGAGAGAGGAGGTGTGCTACTGGTACCCAGCAAGTAGAGGCCAGGCACAGTATACAGGTATGGAGGACGGCGTCCCACAACAAAGAATCTCCCAAGCCAAAATGTCATCGGTGCTACTGTTGAGAAACCCCAAATTAAGGTTTCTCTAAGCACAGAGCAATCATTCTATGAGGCACAGATTAAAGACAATGAAAACCTAGCAGCAATAATGTCAAATTAAAAATTTTATCCAGAAAGTTTTCAATGTCAAGTTCTGGATAACATTATTTGCTATAGTGCAAAAAACAAATCTATTTTCTACCTTGATGTCTTTACATATAAAACCTTTCAATCTTGCCCCGCCTCGCCCCACACATTTTATCGGCATTTATGAACTACAAAGCTTTAGGCCTTATCCTATATGAACACCAATGCACTGGACATATGGGAAAGTTGCCAACATTTTTTGGATAGACCAAGTTAAGCACTGAAATGGCATAATGACTTCATTACTACCACACCTAAGTACAAATCAGTTGATCAATTAAGGAAAAATAAAAGGAGAAAGTCAAGGTTTTTCTCAAACATTACTTAAAACTGAAAAGGTGTGACTCATGACTCTATTTCAACACAAAGTCAGACCTACTGACTCATCATTTGCACTTCGAGGAATTTGGCTGAGGAAGTAATAATAGGAATTGCAGCACTGTTGACATTAGGAAAAGGCAAAAAACCACCTAAGTATCTTATTTATATACGAGGGCACAACCAAAAATGGAAAACCATGCAGCCAATTTAACACATATGGATTTATAAACCGACAAAGAAACATTTCCTTGAAATACTAATTAACAAAAGAAAAGACTAAAAGCAGTAACATATCATCTCATATATACACACACACACACACACACACACACACACACACATATATATGTAGTTTTTATAAACATTTGTAAGCATATAGAAAAAAAGTATAACCCCAAATGTTCCTGGCTGACGGAATTTAAAACTGACCCCTCTAATTTTTTAACAATAAACATGCCTCACTTGTGAAGTTATGAAAAAAAGGAAAAAACTATTTCATCTTTGAAAGAAAAAGATGCACACAATTTAAAAACTGATTTTATTTCCTTAAAGGTGGTTTATTAAAAAGACAAAAAAAATAACATTTTCACTTCCATCATTATTTGCATCAGATCTTTAACTACTTCTCTCATGTACTCTACCCTCAAGGGAGGAAAAGAGACTTAACTGATAAGAGTATTTTGTTTTGGAAAGAATAAAGCAGACACACTACGCTCTGTTTTCCTATCCGGGAACCATGAGCCACTGAGAGGCCTGTCCCAATACCTTAATAAAGTTATTATTTTTACACCCATGTGCCACTCCTTCTCCATACCTCCTAATATCCCTTTTTCTGCAGTTTGTTCGGAAGGCCCATAAGCAGGGTGCTATTTTTTTTTAACCTGGAAAGAAAACCCTTTATCTCATTTTTGATTGTTTGCCAGAAGTCAGTTACTTAAGGTAGTAAGTGAAATGGACCTAGAACCCAAGCCTTCTGTCTCAAAATAGTTTTAATTTTACTTCAGTACTTTAAGTCATTGTTTTCTGAGAATTAAGTACAATTTCACGAATATAAAAAAATTAAATGTTCCAAGGAATGTAAATTAAACATTCAGTGCTGAAGAACTGTTAACTATCTGTTTCACCTTAAAGTTTTTCCCATCAAAAAATCAGCATCCTCTGCTGAGACCAAACACATCCCCTACATAAGTTACAGGAGGAAGATTCAAATGCTTAAGTCCAAGAATTTCCAGAACACATCTTTTTAAGATTCTTCTCAAAATTTCAAATTTGACAAAGAGCCTAAAAATTCTACAGTGGCATTTAAATTCTATTCCAGGCAAGGGAAGCCACTGGGAATAGACTACCACTAGTAAAAAGCTTCAAATTCAAACTCAATTTGAATTAAGAAATAAAAGTATAGGACTCATACTGTCCCACTTAGACATAATCTGACCTCAAAAAATATTAAGGTATGCCCACATTATGGAGACGTTATACAGATCTAGGATTATGACAAAATCAGTATCCAGCTATGAGGATAAAAAAGTTACTCCCTGATAAACACAAAGCACCGATATTTGGATGTCACGATCTGTGTGTGGCCACAAATCAATAATTAGATGGAAACACTGAGTTTTGGAAGGGATTTCACTGTCCAGTTTAATAGGACACAATTCAGGAAAGGTGAAAAAACACAAAACTCCTGCCTTAAAAAGCAGTCAGTCCACATTATGAAATTTTATTTCTCACCAATTCGGCTGCATTATAGCCATTATGAGGAGTGATGAATACATAGATGTACTATTCCTCTGTGCACCCTTTTTCTTTTCAGCAATCAAAATGGTGGAGGTTAAGGGGACAGATCTGACATAAAAGAAACCCTGTATGTTACTATTATTTTAGTTTACATATGTAAACAGTTATGCATACAGAGATAAATACATGATCTACAGGAGTGAATCAAACATTATACTGTTGCAAAGAAAATAATTAATACTTACTTCCACTGGCAAACCCACTAGTGGCTGTTGCTTGCATCACCTCCCTTCTGTAATCCCTATCTTTTGGGAAGCTATTAACTGCCATCTTGTTTGCTTCTTTTTGTCTCTGTTCTCTAAAAATAAAACATGGATAAACCCATAAAAATAA
The DNA here is from genome assembly GCF_023721935.1 of Panthera uncia. Lineage (NCBI taxonomy): Eukaryota > Metazoa > Chordata > Mammalia > Carnivora > Felidae > Panthera > Panthera uncia. Next base: position 25,614,520 of record NC_064809.1, on the reverse strand, counting down.
TATCAAGTACAATGAGTTTACATGTGCCACTTCTCAACAAATGGTCAAAACAAAATGGTATATGGAAAATAAAAGAACTGAACACAGCCATACTATCAAGTGGTGTGGAAGATGAGAGAGACATAGCTAACAGAACATTAATGTTTCTCAGTGATGGCAATATTATAGCAATTATTTATATGCCATTAACCCTACAACCAAAACTCTCCAATATTAATTCTACATATATGAAGGAAACATATTATCCTTTAAGAATTATAAAGATCTCTATTACAAATTATAAGACACATAAATATAGGATGATATAAAATTATAATTAAATATACTGTTTACAAAGTCCTTGGGGACAGCTGCTTATCTGTCCAAGTTATTTTTTTTTTATTTTAAGAGAAATTATAGAAAACACAATGGGCCAACTCCTACAACTAAAGAGGAGAACGAGGAGTTTCACTATAAGAAATCTAAACTCAGAATGTTCTAAGATATTAACTTGTAGAATCAAGAAGAAATATTTTTCAATAAGAGCAAATACCTTTCAAGCCACTCTTTTGGTTTTTCCCATTGTGAAACTTCTGTTCGACAATTGTAGTAGTATTTTTTCCCAGAAGAGCTAATATGCTCAGACCAGTCATCTGCAGAATCATAAGGCTTAAAAATACATTTTTACAAGTTAGAAAATGTTAATGCTAATCAATCAATATCAAGAATGCCAAAGGTTTTCAAAGCATATATATGGAAAAAGACTATAAAACAAAGGGATCTTGATCTAGAATGTAATTCTCTGTATATATATATCTTAGGAGACCTTGGTCTACTGAAAACCATCAAAAATAACAATAGAAAATCCTATAAAATTAAACAGATTACATTAGATTAGGCACAGAATAAGAAATGCAAAATTAACACATCTTGACTGTAGAAAAGCATTACAAAAAGTTCCCCATTATTGTAATTTTAATTGCTGAAATCCAGTCACACGGCAGCGGGAGGGAGAGTGTTTTAGAAAACCCACTCAACTGACTGATTTGATGACAGGACAGTGCAGCAGTTCTAAACTCATTATGGCACAACAGTACTCACATACAATGTAAGAGAGAACACCCTGCCTATATTAACTTACTTAGTGGAAAAAAAAAAAGGCACAAAATTAAAAAAAGAAATGTAAACACAGCCTTGTGCTATAAATTTGTTTCACCTTCAAAATCCATGAGATGGGCCAAGTGTTAGCTAAACCTTGTCTAATACACAGGGTCAGCAGCATCACTCATTTCCCTGTAACAAAAACCAGCCTTTCAAAAATTCTCACATTCTCTAGGTATTTTATAGATACTGTTAAATTATAAAGAAATTAGAAAAGTCTGAAAGGAGGCCCCATTTCCATGGAACTGATCTCAAAAAGTATGAAGTCTAAGTGCCTGCACTGGCCCCAGGAAATCGGATAGGTTTCCAAGTGTACTTCTAGATGAAGTTGACTATTTTCTCAAAGGAGCTTTGAGATCAAAATGAAACAATGTCATACTCTGGTAGTCCACACTTCTTCTGGGGTCACCGGTGTAAAGTGAACAATTTTAAAGCTTGAGGAACAAACTCTCATGCCCTGCTTTAATTTCACCAAGTAGGAAATAAGCCTAGAGAACGAACTTACAAGTTGTCCATAGGTCACAAAACTAATTGTGACAGAAAAAAGGGTCAACACCTATGTTTCTGGATGCCCATTATTTCCACCAAATCAACTCCAATTCTAAATAGGTCACAATAATTTTGAGGGTAGATGAAAAAATATTGCAGATTCTGCCACATTTATGCTCTTGGGAGTATGCTCCCCAAAAATGAAGCTACTGGAAATCACCCATGTGCCTCCAAACTTCTGATACCAGTGGGAAGTTAACTCTCAATCCTTCTAGTTTCCAGAAGTAGCCTACAAGTACCAAGCTGCAGGAACCCAACCATGGGAGATTGAATGCAGAGCAGATGTGAAGTTCTAGGTATCTTCTATTGAGACAAGTGTCAAAGAGATAATTCGATTCTATTTTTTTGTTTTGTAGTTATTTTTCATAAAAACATTACATACGCTAACATATAAAGGGTTTACAATTGACCAATTTAAAAATTATTTTTCATATTTATCAAGTTTTAATTTTTAATATGGCAAATACTGATAGAAGATAAACAAAAAACAAAGCCTCTCAAAACTCATGAATGTAGAAAGATCTTGAGAAAGAATGAAAACAACTGCTCTTAACGAATACTACTAAACAGTTAGTACTCCATAGGCACCATCTGTTCTCCAATTCAAAATGTCTTTTACCTCTTACGCAAACACTGCTTTTCTCTTTTTAAAAAAGCATATCCCTTTCTACTGTCTTTCTTGGAATACAGAATCCCACTACTTCTTGCCCAAGTGAGACCATGGGAAAGAAATGGTTAATCTTGCAATTAACCTACGAATGGTTATTAAGGAACAGTTCACTGAACAACAGCATCGAAGATAGCATTTACTGTAACAAAGAATTTCATGGAGTCCTAAGAATTCTCTGATAAATTTCTAGTTTTTAAAAAATTAAGCTGTGGGGCGCCTGGTTGGCCCGTCGGTTAAGCATCCGACTTCAGCTCAGGTCATGATCTCACGGTCCGTGAGTTCGAGCCCCGCGTTGGGCTCTGTGCTGACAGCTCAGAGCCTGGAGCCTGTTTCGGATTCTGTGTCTCCCCTCCCCTGTTCATGTTCTGTCTCTCTCTGTCTCAAAAATAAATAAAAACGTTAAAAAAAAAATTTTTTTTTAAATTAAGATGAGTATCTTTGGGCAAGGCTGATTACAGAAACTAGATCCTGAGGGCCTCGAACTGAAAAGCTCCAAAATATGCAGAAGATACTTAAGCCATAACAGTAGAGCTGATATATAAATGCAAAGTCATCTAGGACTGAATTCAAACTAGGACTGAATCCCTAGCAAATCAAAATTGGTGGACAGGCAGAAGGGAAGATACCAATTATGTATTTAAATGGGAATAATTTTTTTCCTAAATGAAGCAATTTAGAGGCCTCTTAAAAATCACAAATACGCGTAACTAATCTAAAATAATCTACATGAGGTAAATCCTATTATGATTTAGATCAGGAAGGAGGACGCATTCAAAAAGCTTTTCCTAGTTACCATGGGCTCGGTTCTGTGTTAAACCACAATAAATGTTCATCATCACAGGACATGTGAGCATCTTAATCTAATACTGAAAAAATAAGACTTCAATTTGATTTTCAACAGTTTATAAATATAAATCACCCAACAATAAAATGTCTTTGTAGATAACTAAATAAGATTTTCAAAGACAGATTTAAAACGTGAAAACTTCGAAGAGAAAAAAGAACTACTTTTTTAAAAAGTTATTCCATATCGTGTTGACCTAAGTTACCTAATATTCATCTTTTCTTCCATTATGAAAATACTAAAAACTAATTTTATGTTTTATTTTCTACTCAAAAGCTTCCATTAGAAGTGATTTGAAGAGAAAGTCAGTTTACAACTAAGTAACATGCAGAAGTTTGAAAAGCTAACTTCTCAGGTAAGATTAAATTTATACTTTATAAAACATGTGTCATGCCCACTGGGTACATTATAATAAAAAAGACACCTGCTTGGAGATTAATTATATACCTATAGTTGAAATTTACCAAAAGGGAAATCCTGATTCTGAAAACATGTAACACTTAATTCATTCCATTTCAGTAGTCTTCAGCATCCACCCACATAATGAAATCCCCTAACATGATTTGGGTTGATGAAACTTCTCTGACTGCTCATTGTCATCTTGGAAATCAAAATAACCAGAATGAGTTTTCCTTGAATAAAGATTCTGTTTAAACTAATGTCCACATGGCCTGCCACAATAACTGTCAGCAAGTACCAAATCAGAATTGTGAGTGATAAATGGAACTTTAAGTTATTGCTTGTTACTTTGTAAATTAATGGAGCCATTTTCCACAAAAAAGATTCATCCTAAAATCCTGACTATACACCTTAATGGAAATGACTCCTCACAAGTAGTTTGGTAGACACCGCTTAAGATTTACCAAGCTGTTGTCTCAGTCTCGACACCATGCTCCTAAATTGTTTTTTTTTTTTTTTTAACGTTTATTTATTTTTGACAGAGACAGAGCATGAGCGGGCGAGGGGCAGAGAGAGAGGGAGACACAGAATCCGAAGCAGGCTCCAGGTTCCGAGCTGTCAGCACAGAGCCTGACGCAGGGCTCGAACTCACGAGCTGTGAGATCATGACCTGAGCTGAAGTCGGATGGCTCAACTGACTGAGCCACCCAGGCACCCCAACACCAACACTTCTATGCTGTTCTGTAATACTGCAAATTACATTCTATTTCGTCACCTGGCTTCCCGTTAGATTCTGCCAACAGTAGGCACTGGAACAGGACTGAAAGGCAGGAGAAAGGAGAAGCCTAGCAGCCACAGCTGGCTCCAGTTTCTGGCTCCCTGCTGTCTGAAACCAGAACTAGCTTCATACCACTGAGGTTCTAGCCAGATCTCTGCAGGACTCCTCCTCTAAACTACTAGCTTCTAATAACCACAACGTCTTCTTACTGTACTCTGGCCCTAATGGTGATTACTATAGATGCAATAGCCGAATGTTCCTTTTTGTTTCTTCAGTCCTCAAAAGCATGCAGTATCTGCTTAATCCTATATATAAAATTCTTTGCACTATTAAATTTTCTGTGCTGAAATATCCAGTATTGTTTTGTTCTCCTACCTGGACCCTGACTAATACAATATTTAAAACCATTCTAAATCTACCTTTATGAAAATACTACCATTTATGTTTCGACTTTCTGCAGAAATATACTATCCACACTGCTTCAACAAGGGACAAGAAATAATCAATCCCAAGCACCTTTCAATGCTGATTAAGTCATGATGATCACCAAAGCAAAATCTGTTGGATTCAACCTCCACTTCTATAGTCTTCTAGTTGTTCTTTCCTTCCTAGATTTTCCAAGGTACTACCGGATAGAATTTTGTAAATTGCAAGTATGAGGTTACCTCACCAATTCTATGCTTCAATAGCTCTCCACTGCCTTTCTATAAAATTCATATTCCTTGGTAAGATGTATTATTTTTTTGTGATCTGGCTCCCACTCACATCTGTAACCTGAACTCTTGCCATTCTTTCACACTATCAAATCCTTGCCGTTCTCCAGATACACTGGGCTATCTCACACTTCACTGTCTTTGTAGATGCTGTTCCCTTTGCATAGCACACAAATTCCAGACCTCTTCAACTGGCTAAGTTCTATTCAATCTGCTCAGTAGTGTTACTTGTACTTTAATATCTTACTCTCATCCAAGCTGGGAGTTCTCCTTCTGAGTGCTCCCAAAGCAACTTTAACTCACACTGTTTAAAAAAAAATTTTTTTTAAGGTTTATTCATTTCTCAGAGACAGAGAGAGACAGACTGTGAGCAGGGGAGGGGCAGAGAGAGAGGGAGACACAGAATCCAAAGCAGGCTCCAGGCTCTGAGCTGTCCACACAGAGCCTGTTGCGGGACCCGAACTCACAGACTGCGAGATCACGACCTGAGCCGAAGTCGGACGCCCAACCGACTGAGCCACCCAGGCACCCCTAACGCACACTGTTTTAACTGTTCACTCTTCAGTTTTCACCACAGGTCCAAAAGTTCCTTTAGGATGGGCCACATTTTCTTAGTACTATATAGCTACAACCTAGCATATGCTTGGCAACTTTTGTAAAATGGACTTGTTACAACTTTCATTTAAACCCTGACTTTAAAAAACACAAGCTGAGTTATTATTACTTCAGTTTAGAAATATCTAAAATTCCTGACTTAAATTCCCTTGAGGACAGGAATCTTCACATCACTAGTGTTTAGTACAGTGTGTAACCCAGGAGATGCTCTTAACAGATGTTGTAAGATGTGTACATATTATAGAAGGAGAACAAGCTCAAGTTAAACCACTTTAGGTAAGTATAGAAGTTTCATAATCTACAGATCTTTATATCTCAGATATTGCAACGGTAGATTTTGCTCTGTACAGTAAAAAAGTGAAGAAATATCAAAATGGTGTCTCCCAAGTATTCTCAATTCTACTAAAAGGTAAGCTCATTACTTCAAATACATTTTTAAAAAGGTCAACATTTACTTAAAAAAAAAAAAGACATTAGATTTAACAACAACAACAACAACAACAACAGACTTGGTTGAAGGGGTGGAGAGTGGAGGTGGGTAGGGCAATAAATGAAACAAACAGAAAAAACCCAAAACCAAAAGTGAGCATGTTTATATACTTACTGTGTCTGAAGTTTTGCTTGGATTATTGCTTGGATTAGAAGAATGTGAATTTGAACTATGAAGAGCACTGTGGTTGTGTGAATTTTCTTGTGGAGAGTAACTGGTCCCTTAAAAGAAATAAAGAGCAAAGTGAATTATAAATCGTATTTCATGTTTAATTTCAACTGGTTTCTACCATACTACAGATCACCGTGTAACCCTAAATCATTTTACATAAGCATCAGGAATATATACATATTCATACTTCTTGCAATATTAAGCATTTGTGAGCCAACTAAAGATATGGCTTGAAGAGCATGTATCTTACATGGCTGACAGCCTAAGGAAAAATGTTAACTATATTTAGATGAGCAAAACCTAATCTACATCATTTCTGGCAACTTGTTTTTGTTTTTTGTTTTTTAAATAAGTTATATTAGGGAAAGACAGAAACACAACCACACATAAAGAAAAAAGTCACAAAATTTCAAGCGATACACAACTAAAAGTCACAAATATCCAATATGTTTTTGCAATTATTTTTAAATTTCTTTTTAAAAATATTTTTGAACATTTACGTATTACTGAGAGAGTACACGCACAAGTGGAGGGAGGGGCAGAGAGAGGGAGGGGCAGAGAGAGGGAGAAGCAGGCTTCACACTGTGAGCACAGAGCCAGATGTGGGGATGTAGGGCTCAAATTCAAGAACCGCAAGATCATGACCTGAGCCGAAATCAAGAGTCAGATGCTTAACTGACAAGCCGCCCAGGCGCCCCTATTTTTCAATTTCTTAAATAGCTCCTACAACTTTATTTTAAAGAGTTCTGCCAATTTTTTAACTAAAACAATATCAAGAAAACTAAATCTTAGGGAAAGTACTTCCCTTTCAAGATGGTGAAATGTTATCAAGTCCCCTAATAACAGGACCAACTCTACCTAAGAATGGTTTTTAAAGTAATTCATAAGTTTTATGAATAAACCACACATCTCAGAGACCATCAGAGATAAGTGTTCACGGTCTTAAAAAAAAAAAAAAAAAAAAAAAAAAAAAAAAGAGGGGCACCGGCCGGGGTGGCTCAGTCAGTTAAGCGTCCAACTTCGGCTCAGGTTATGATCTCATGAGTCATGAGTTCTAGCCCTGCGTTGGGCTCTGTGCTGACAGCTCAGAGCCTGGAAGTGCTTCGGATTCTGTGTCTCCCCCTCTCTCTGCCTCTCCCCTCTTGCTCTCACTCTCAAACATAAATAAATAGTAAAAACAAAACAAAACAAAACAAAAAAAACCAACAACAACAAATTTTAAAGCCAAGGTATAAAAACATAGACTTGTAAAAATGCTGGTAAGGATATGAAAAGGCTCATCATAAAAGTCTAATTGCTAGTATTTCAAATTTCATTCCACATGTTTATTTTTCAGCAACAAGGTACCATAATTCAACTTTTGTTAAAAAAAAAAAAGAAAAAAAAAAAGAAAAACAACTACACTGTCAATGGTATGGAGGGTACCCTATAATGAACAAAAAAGTGGGAAGAGTAATTTAAATGGATGACTGGTCTAGGAATTAGCACTTAGAACCAGAGTTGTTATTAGTAGAAATAATTAAGAATTAACTATATCAGCAGAGGAAACTAGGTGGATAAGAAAGTGAACTGGGGACAGAAGGGGACTATAAAGTTTTAAGATACCCAAGTGGAAGTGGTCAGCAGATCTACACAGAACCAGGAATTCAGAAGGGGATCTGGAAGTCTCCTCCATTAGAAGTGAAAGGTAGGAGACTCTAACTTTACCTTGCATGATAATATAAACAAGCACTATGAGCTTGGAATGAAGTAAGAATATGGCAAGAGCAAAGGCAATGACCAACACTTAACCTTGGATAAGGGCCAGTTTGCAAGGGATGCCAGAAGCAGATCCAAAGACCCAAAAAAGCTAGTGAAGTGACAAAAGAGGGTTACTTAAGAACCTGGCAAAACGGAGGTGGTATAACAGGAAATTTCTCAACAAGGCTACTGCTTGATGACTTCTTCATCTACTTGTTTTTAATTTTTTTCTTGCTGTATGGCATGTGTTTATATAAAACACCCTAAACTTTAATACAGTTGGCTAAACATTCTTCAATAAACAACATAAAACACAATCAAGACGAAATCAGTCAAGATTAATTCAGTGTGCAGAAAAGTTACAGAGCCGGGCTAAGACTGCTATCCTTAGAAAAGCCTGCTTACACAGTTGGCCTTTGGCTCACATGTGGGAACCTAGATTTCTGGAGAGTTCCCACAACAGCTGACAGTTGCTCACTGGCTCTAAGCTGTTTGTGCATGCAATATGGTTTATGCTTAACATATGCTTTCCTATTGGGAATCCAGATTTTTGGTACGTGCTAGGGAGAGGTGCCTATGTAACGACAAGCCAAATCCAGTAAAAATCTTGGGTACTAATTCTCTAATAAGCCTCCCGTGTGGTCAACATTTCACATGTATTGTCACAATTCACTGCTGAAGGAATGAAGAAGTAGGTCTTGTCTGACTCTACTGGAAGAAGACTCTTGGAGGCCCACACCTGGTCTCCTCCAGGCTTTACTCTGCATATCTTTTCCCTTAGCTGACTATGCTTTGTATCTTTTCACGATAATAGGTCACAGCCAGGGTAGTAATTACACACTGGGTCCTGTGAGCCTCTTAGACAATCACCAAGTCCCAACACACTCAGTTACAAAGAAAAGGCAATACTCCCAGGTTTTTAAGAAAACCAGATCTATGCCAAAATTTGCACTCTTTACAGCTCTTATTTTAAAGTCAGGTTTACAAATAAAAAGCAGAATAATACACACTTGGAATGTCATATTTATACATCCCTAGTAGAGATTCCCATTGAAATTTCCAAAGGTATGTTGAAAATAAAGAAAATCAAGGCCAATTTTAAAGACTGAAAAGAATCCTAGAATAATCCTTTAAGAAGCCAGTGTTAGATGCCCTGACGTTTACTTGTATTTATTCGTAAGCAAGAGAATCTATGCTTAAATCTATAAAATAAAAGACCCAAATTAAAGATTTGTTGAAAAGACATGCTAAGTGAAGTACTCTATAAACGTTAAGGTATATTTGGAGTGCCTGCGTGGCTCAGCTGGTTAAGCATCTGACTTGGTTTCAGCTCAGGTCAGGATCTCACGGTTTCCTGGGTTTTGTGAATGCGAGCCCTGTCTGGCTCCACCGTGACAGCGCTGAGCCTGCTTGGGATGCTCTCTCTCACCCTGTCTCTGTCCCTCCCCCACCTGTGCTATCTCAGTCTCTCTCAAAATAAACAAACTTCAAAAAAACAAACATAAGCTATATTAGGAATGAGGTCTACTGACTGAGCCTCCCATGAGGTTAAAATCCATGAATCTACTCCACTTTAATGTTATTCTTACTATCAACAAAAATTCAAAAATTGACAACCACCCAATTAGCTAAGCTCTTGCCTCTGAAGAAACAGTGTACTTTCCACAAGTCTGACACAGATGGTATCAGAGAGCTTTCAGGCCTGATGTATGTGTTTTCAGAGGGCATAACATAATCGCCAAAAACGCCAAGTACAGAGGCACACCAGTCTAAGACTTGAGAGAGAAGAGAAAACTGAATCAGCTGTTAAGAGAGAAGGCACTTTCAGAGACAGGAGCTTTTTCAATAGGGATTAGAGTCTACATCCTGTGAAACAGATTTATCTAGACCACTTAGCAAAACAACTGAAACTTAGAAGTGAGAAGCAAGATTAAGACACAGATATTTTAGTAAGAGACTAAAAATAAACTGACATTCTTAAACAGAATTCAAAACTAAGTAAAAGAGGTTTTTATAAAAAGCATGATATGATATGGTAGGCGATAAATCCGTACATTCTAGCCAGAAGGGTGTGCTTAAGAACTTAAGGCAGGGCAGATTTGCTTCTGAATAACATGATTATATTAAGTTAAAACTAACTCTCTATAATAAAAGCTACAATTTATATTATCTTCTAATGCAGTTTTGGGGGGTATGCCATTTGAGTCTTCATTTCTCCACGTAGTTCTTTCCAAACTGAAGTAACACCCAAGTAGAAAAGTATAGTGATGATACACACCCAGCATCAGAGTTAATGGGGATGGTGGTTATGATTTTCAGAGCTACATTTGCCATACCTATACAAAAAGTGCTACATCACAAAATTCTTCTAAATCTTTTATCTTAAAAATTCACATGAATTTTTGTATACTGCCCTACAATGAGTTTGTGTGTTTCAGAGTAAGAACACAAGTTTTCCGTTGTTTTTTAATGTGTATTTGTTTTTGAAGGAGAGCGAGCAAGCAAGCAGGGAAGGTACACAGAAAGGGGGACAGAGGATGCGATGTCGGCTCCACACTGACAGCAGAGCCCAATGCAGGGTTTGAACGCATGAACCAAGCTGAAGTCGGACAGTCAACCGACAGAGCCACCTAGGTTCCCCAGAACACAAATTTTTATTAGTAGGTTGCAGAGTCTAAGACTGAGAGAAAAAATAAGTGATTTGTGGATGACAATATATCCAAAGATGCATAAACCTTGAACTCAGAATTTTAATACTATATCCAGTGACTATTCAAGTGCACAAAGGAAGATTATATGCTGGTGAGGAAAAAAATGCGTATACACATACACACACATATATATAATAATTAATATAATATATAAATATATATATAAAGCCGGTTAAAGACAGTCTCACGGATGCTGTCTGGCCCAGGAAAATAATAGAAGCAAAAGCTGTTTATATGGTCTGGTACCCTTTATGGTCTCTGTATATTTAAAAACAAAATTTCTTTAACGTTTATTTATTTTTGAGAGAGACAGAGTGTGAATGGAGGAGGGGCAGAGAGAGGGGGAGACACAGAATCTGAAGCAGGCTCCAGGCTCTGAACTGACAGCACAGAGCCCGATGAGGGGCTCGAACTCACCATCAGTGAAATCATGACCTGAGCTGAAGTCAGATGCTTAACCAACTGAGACACCCAGGCTCCCCAATGCTCTCTGTATATTACCAAAAAAGGGCTCACTACTTAAAAAATCTGAGAAAGGTAGATTTATGGATAAGCGGGATAAAATCGACTTTAAATGACAGCGTTAAAAAATTAAAAGTGAGGACTGGTGAAGCAAGTCTTAAAGACCTCTAAGAAAAGGATATTACTGAGATTTAGGTTTAAAGGTAGGGTGGGGAGTGGAATAAAGGGGTTATAGGTCTATGCTTAACCAAAGGCAGAAATGAAACAGAGATGTACCAACATGATTAGATGCTAATGTCAGACTAGAATCCAGGTATCAGCAAAATACAACCTGCTGGATGTAAGTTTTCATCAATAGTTTTATCAGAACACAGTGAGAGCCAACCATTTAAGTATTACCTATGGCTACTGTTTCTCTTTTAATTGTAACAATGACTGTGAGACCTACAATACTAAAATATTGCTAGATTGGGCTTTAATCTAAGATAAAGTAGCGGCGCCTGCGTAGAGGAAAAACAGCAGGTATAAACTTCTATATGATCAAACAAGGCTGGGAAATGCAACCAGCTTTTCAAAAAGTGAAACAACAGTTTTCATTCTACTCAGGGATAAATATCACAGCATTTGTATCCTTATTCAGAACAACCGTTATCAGATCCTCAGACTTAGAAATTAAGTCTTAATGCCTTCAACAAATAACTGGAATGGGTAAGGTATACCTAGAATGCTAAATGCAAGATTTCAACCACCCTAAACTGCTATTCAAACTAATAAAAGCAGATAGTAAGTATGCCTGAATAAGGTTCAGCAGATCTCAAACTTTAGTATATTAAAAAAATATAGATTTCAAGGTTGAATGTCACAAAGATTCTGATTCATGGTATATGGGATGAGACCCCCAAGACATAAATTTTTCATAAGAGGGTTTTAATATGGTCAGTATCCGGGCCACACTTTTATTTTAAATGCTCTACTGCCTTCCACTGTCTTCAGTCTTCCTTTGAATAGTTCAAAGAAAGAGGCCACAAACAGTTAAAAATAAGGAGATTTTACAAAGAAAGCCACACCTATAATGAGTAATTTTACCATAACATGACAAATATTTTCCTGAAAAACCTTAAATTCTGCAAACTCACACTAAAAATAAGTCTTATGGGAAAAATAGAATAAGAGCAAATCACTCAAAATTATGCAACTTTATTACAACCAGAGCATAAACAAAAACTTGAATAGCACAGGCAAGCAGCTCAGCACAGTTGTAGATTGTTTCAGGGGATATTAAAAACGCAAAAAAAATTAGGAAAGAAATGCAGCTTGCTGAGGCGGAGAACAGAGAAGTGAAGTTCTGAGCATTGAGGCTACAGTTAAAATGGACAGAGAAGAAAGTGCAACTTGCCACAGAGAGGGAGCCATGAAGGCTGGGGGAGTAGACTTGACTTTAGGGGTCTTGCCTGTGCAGCAGCTGGTTGAGGGCTTTATCCTTTCTATTTGAAGGTCATAACCTACTCCTGCTATTCTGATTCTCCCTGCCTAGAAAAAAAAAATTTCACATATGAACGAACACAGTTTCAGTTTATATTGATGTCATTCTCCAATTTACTACTTGTACACGAGCTCAATGGTGGTGGAAAAGCAAAATGTAATCAGACTACGTTTCTCGTTTCTCGGTGAGGGTGGAAATGAATAAGATAATGTGGCGACAACAGGCTTGCACTGGACAGTCCCCTGTAGTTGAGTTACTCCTTCGAGATCTGTGTTATACAAGTGATAGTTCACTAGGCCACACACAGCCGTTGAGCACTTGAAATGTGGCTACTCTAAATGGAAATCCGCCGTATGTACAAAACACACACTGGATTCAAAGCCTCAATACAAAAAGAATATAAAATAGCACAATTAATATTTTCATATGGATTACATAATGACCTGTTTTCGATATGTTGGGTTAAATAGTATATATGATTAAAATTAATGTCAGATGTTGGCTGGTAGAATAAAACTGCATACATGGCTCACTGGACAGCACCGTTCTAGATGAAGGTACCCACTGACAATTAGTGAAAGAGGGCCAGAGATGCCTAGTGTACAGAGGCCATTTCTCAAAGATCTGTCCCATCTAAAAAATTAGCTTATAATTAGCTAAACCTAGAACCTAATTCTGCTTAACACAATATGCAAATTTTTCTAGAAATTTAGATTGTACTGTACAGTACTTAGTTCTGTTTCAAACTCTTACCAAGATGCTCATCACTTTGAAAAACTTCATCACCAACAACGTCATACAATATACCTGCTGTTGTATCTATCACAAACAAATGATATCAAAGAGATTCCTTTGTTAAGAGTAAGGACCAAAAATTAAACTAGCAGAGATAAATGAAAGATGCAGCTTTCACTGAATTTCATTAATAAAGCTTGTTTTAAAAGCAGTACTGTTATCCTTTATGTTTATCCCAAATGAATATGCTACCTATTTTTCTGCAGTGATACAAACTACTTTGTGAAAAGTATGTATTACATACTTCCTTTAGAACTACCCACATCTTTCTTACTCTAACATGTGTAGGTAACATTATTTATATTTACCTACAGTCTAGAAATGGAATTTCACAACATATTTTAAGGGAAGGTGTACATGCAAAAGAATAAAGTTGAGTTGGACTCCTTCCTCACCCCATACATACATTATACACTATACATACATATAATACAAAATGAATCACAGACCTAAATGTAAGAGATGAAACTAAAACTCTTATAAGTAAATGTAAGCTCAAATCATCACCAAAAGTACAAGTGAAAAAAGAAAAAATATAAATTAAACTCTGCCAAAATTTAAAGCTTTTGTGCTTCAAAGGACACCATCAAGGAAGTGAAAAGTCAATCCACAGAATGGGAGAACATATTTGCAAATCATATATATGCAAAGGACATTTACCTAGATCTACTAGTAGGAACTCTCACAACTCAATAAAAGACAAACAGTACTTTATTTAAAAATTTTTTTAGGGGCGCCTGGGTGGCGCAGTCGGTTAAGCGTCCGACTTCAGCCAGGTCACGATCTCGCGGTCCGTGAGTTCGAGCCCCGCGTCAGGCTCTGGGCTGATGGCTCGGAGCCTGGAGCCTGTTTCCGATTCTGGATTCTGTGTCTCCCTCTCTCTCTGCCCCTCCCCCGTTCATGCTCTGTCTCTCTCTGTCCCAAAAATAAATACAAAACGTTGAAAAAAAAAATTAAAAAAAAAAAAATTTTTTTTAAACATTTATTATTGAGAGAGAGAGACAGCATGAGCATGGGAGGGGCAGAGAGAGAGGGAGACACAGAATTTGAAGCAGGCTCCAGGCTCTGAGCTGTCAGCACAGAGCCCGACGCAGGCGGGGCTCAAACCCACCAACCACGAGATCATGACCTGAGCCGAAGTCGGACGTTTAACCAACTGGGCCACCCAGGCGTCCCCAAACAGTACTTTTTAAATGACTAAAAGATAACAAACATTTCTCCAAAGACATACAAATGACCAAAAAGCACATGAAAAGATGGTCACCAACATTAGCTATTAGGGAAATGCAAAGCAAAGCTGCAATGAAACACCACTTCACATCCATGAGGATAGCTATAGTCAAAAAAGATGGACAAGTGTTGAGGAGGATGTAGAGAAACCAAAATCCTCATACACACTGGTGTTGAAAATATAAAATACTAAGCTGCTTTGGAAAACAGTCTGGCATTTCCTTAAAAGGTTAAACACTTTTAAACCTTTTAAATAGTTCTTTTTAACACAGAACTATATGACCCAGTAATTCTACTTCTAGGTATATATCCAAGAGAAATGAAAACATGTGTCCACAAATGTTCAGAGTCCATAACAGCCAAAAGATAGGAACAAACCAGGGGCGCCTGGGTGGCTCAGTCGGTTAAGCCTCCAATTTCAGTCAGGTCATGCTCTCATAGTTCTTGAGTTCAAGCCCCGTATCAGGCTCAGTGCTGACAGCTCAGAGCCTGGAGCCTGCTTCAGATTCTGTGTCTCCCTCTCTCTCTGCCCCTCCCATGCTTGTGCACTGTCTCTCTCAAAAATAAAACAAACAAAAAAAGACAGGAACAAACAAGATGTCTACTTGATTGACAGATAAATAAGATACAGAATATTATCCGACAATAAAAATGAACAAGTACTGCCACAACGTGTAACATGGATGAACTGAAAATATTATGCTAAATCCAAGAAGCCAGTCACAAAAGGCTGTACCTTGTAGGATTCCACTAGGATGAAACATCCATAATCGGCACATCTATAGAGACATAAAGGCTGCCTAAGACTGGGGGCAAGGTGAAAGCTATAGGGTTTCTTTTTGGGTAATGACATTGTTCTAAAATGGGTGGTGGTGATGGTTGCACAACTGGGAGTATACTAAAAACCACTGAACTGCACCCTTTACATTAGTCAACTGTACAGGAGGTGGATTACACACCAATAAAACTTACCAAAAAAAAAAAAAAAAAAAAAAATCTGCCGTAACTTAAATGTGACTTTGACTTGTCTAGCTTAGACAGAAACCCTTAATTCATCATTTCTTAAACTCTAATTCTATGAGATGCTTTGAATACAAAATGTCACATGGTCATGTAAATCTGGAAAAAGTTGTATATGATATTCTCTCATAGAAAACTTAAATGTACTTTAAAGGATCTAAGAATTACTGAAGTAAAGAAACTTTAACCTGGGTAGGTGGGGGGGAGGGAATTAAGTACTGACACATGACACATCATACGTGATCCATGAAAACACTATGTTAAGTGAAAGAGGCCAGTCACAAAAGACCACATGTAATCCATTTATATGAAACGTCCATAACAGAAAACTCTCTCCAGACAGAAAGCAGATCAGTGGTTGGGGAGTGGGCAGGGAGGGGAAGAAATGGGGAGTGACTGCTACTGGTGGGGGGGTGGTGATTGTGTGGTATGCGAATTATACCTCAATTTTTAACGTTTATTCATCTTTTGATAAAGAGACAGAGCGTGAGTCGGGGAGGGGCAGAGAGAGAGGGAGACACAGAATCCGAAGCAAGCTCCAGGCTCTGAACTGACAGCACAGAGCCCGACACGGGGCTCAAACTCATGGACCGTGAGATCATGACCTGAGCTGAAGTTGGATGCTCAACCGACTCAGCCACCCCGGTGCCCCTATACCTCAATTTTTAAAAAGACATTTAAAATTGAGAACCATGTGGGGAAAACAGCACTCAAGCAGGTAAATATAGGCTTCAGTCCAGACTTTGCCTCTGCCTTACTAAATAAAAGTGAGGAGGTCACCCACCTTCTATAATTATCTTCGCTTGTCAAATAAGATACTGGTTGGACAGTGTGCAGAATTACTTCTACTTGTTTAGAAAAACTATCAACACAGGACTCTGGACTCTTCAATGATCTCAAGCACTTGATTCAGTACGACACAGAGCAAACAGCAAGACAGGGCTGATGTAGAACTAATCTTGAAGTAAGGATCTCTTCATTCTTATGAATTCCAGTAGAAATTCACTGGGTTCACTGTAATATTCAAACTGCTCTCCCACTTTCATTCTGGTCTCCATTTGAAAACAGTCTCCACAGAGCAGTCGAAGTAATCTTTCAAGCCTGTATCTTCAATCATGACAGGTGTCTTGAATTTTAATGGTTACAGTGGGAAGCCATTCAACTTCTCTGGCCCTACTTACCCTTCCAGCCTTATTCTGCAGCACTAACCACACCTTGCCCTCTACACCTGAGCTATCCTGGCCACTTTCAAGTTTCTGAATACATGCCCAGTTCTTTCCTACCCTAGATCCTTCATACATTCTATCTCACCTCTATCTCCCATTCTTTATCTGCCTATCTCTTGGTCATCCATTTCTTCGGTCTCAGCTTAAAAGCCACATCCTTAGAAATGCCCTTCCTAATCCTCCAACCTAAAACAAGCCCCCTCTCATAGCACATATCTCTCCTTAACGGCTATTTGTATGGAGTGTAATTACATTACAACTCATATTGTTCTGTTTTCTTCTATTTATATTAACAATGTGGCTAGCCAAAGTAAGGAACGCATTCCTTTGAAAGAGAAAAGAATATAGCATAGGTTAGCATGAAAAAAATTGAGTTTTAGGAAACTTACCAAATTATCCTAAGATTCTGAATAGGTGGGTAGGAGAGACTATGTAGTTGGAAACTATCCTTTCCCAAGCTGATGCCTTTAGAGAGAGTACAGCAAACACGGCGAAAGAGAGGCAGGTCCTGTCATGCCTATGTGTCTCCAAGTAATTTTACCTCCTGACTATAATCAATTGAGCAAAGTAATCAGTTTCAACTTTGGAAGCCTCATGGTATTCTTCAATCTAGAAATGGTCGAAAAATGAAAACAAAGGAATCCTCAAGTATGTGCTACGCTCTCATATGTTTCACACACTTGTAACTCTCAGTTTATATTAAGATAGTAAAGGAAATTACAAAGATCATCTAACAAAAGATTTAACTGGATAAAATGAAATGAAGAATAAACTTCAGTCAAGAAAAACAATATGAGAAATGGCGTAAGGAAAGCACAGGATGACAAGGGTTCAGAGAGCAATAACGATTCCCACTAAAATTAGTGGGATAGGAACATAAACTTTCTATAGATGAGCTAAAAGGGGTGTAAAGCTAAATTAAGAAAAAACTACTGAAGGACCTTGGAAGCAAAACTAAGGGAAAAACAGAGTTTATCTCTCAGACAAGGAACTCTCAAAATATTAAGAACTGTTACTTGCTTTTGAGTATTTTGGTTTTTCCCCCCCAATGCTTTTGAACAGTACTAGGTACACCATGAAAAAAGGAGACTTAAGAGTATTTATCTTTAAGAATAACACAAAAGATTAAAGAAGAATATTCTTTCAAAGAAATAGTTGCCTAATATTTTCCCAACTTTAAGCCACCGAATTCTTTCCTTACATGGCTTGCTGCTCTTCCTGCAAATGTCAATTCACAAGTTACCCCCTAAAAGAGCCTTTACCTGACCACCTCCTGTCACATTCCATTACCATGTCAAATCACTATTTCCTTTATAGCACAGACCACAATATGAAATTATCCTGTTTGTCTATTTCATATTGTCTGTCTCTTCTACTAGGAGAGAAAAGCTCCCTGAACACAGGGACTTTGCCTCTCATGTCACAGCTAGAATACCTGTAACAGCGCTTGGGTCTGTCAGTAGACTAAAATAAAACACATGCACGAATGAAAGCCCGATATGTACAGCAGGATACTCTCTTATTGTGATGGGAGTATAAGGGGTTGAAGACATGCTCAGTCCCATCCTTGGAACCTCTAGCCTCCATACAGTATCATTTAAAAAGTAATGACACAGAATCCTGAATGGCTCAGTCAGTTAAGCATCCAACTTCGGCCCAGGTCATGATCTCGCAGTTCATGGGTTCAAGCCCCGTGACGGGATCTGGCTGACAGCTCAGAGCCTAGAGCCTGGAGCCTGCTTCGGATTCTGTGTCTCCCTCACTCTCTGCCCCTTCCCGGCTCACACTTTGTCTCTCTCTCTCTCGCTCTTAAAAATAAATAAAACAAACAAAAGGAATGATACAGATAAATTCTATATATTAGCTATCAAAAAGCTAGGTAGTAGTAACAAATCCTGTGGGTTATATATAAGTATATAAACTTCACTTGTTAAATGTAACTAATATGACACAGCAAAAAAGTGTTAAGATGACCTTCACTACCTGCCAACACCCACTAAAACTGTATAATTAGTACATATTAGTAAAAAATTATTCTACCCTCCTCCCTGTACACCATTATATTAATCGGAAAAGTGCTTTCCCAAAATTATGAGGTATTAAAAGAAAAAGGCAGCACATTACAGAAGAGTAACCTCAAAGAAAACATTGGGTTTTCCCTTACATGTAGAACTTTTTTTTTAAGTTAGGATATCTCTCTTTTAAAGTTTATTACTTATTTTGAGACAGAGTGAAAGAGCATGTTGCACAGGGGAGGGGCAGGGAGAGAGAGAATCCCAAGCAGGCTCGAGACTGTCTGCGCAGAGCCCGATGCAGGGTGCAAACTCACGAACCGGTAGATGACCTGGGCCGAGACCAAGAGTCATGGCTTAACCGACTGAGCCACCCAGGAGCCCAGGTAAGACATTTTTAATATTGCTCTTCCATGGCTCCTAGTGGAGACGCATAAACAGACAGCATTTATTCCAAAACTCCCATCGGTTTCTGTTGCTAAGTCATCCTGCTTTTGCGTTGAGACAGGGCTGAAGTTTTACATACAGCTACTGGTAATGTAACATTGGACACTGTGTCTAGGTGTTCTCCAACTGTGAAATGGGTGTCTATTAAAGGGAAAAGTAAACACTGACACATTGCCTAAACCAGTTTTATAAACACAGATGCAAATGCTGCTTACTATGAGGTATTTTAAAAATAAAAACAGGGGCGCCTGGGTGGCGCAGTCGGTTAAGCGTCCAACTTCAGCCAGGTCACGATCTCGCGGTCCGTGAGTTCGAGCCCCGCGTCAGGCTCTGGGCTGATGGCTCGGAGCCTGGAGCCTGTTTCCGATTCTGTGTCTCCCTCTCTCTCTGCCCCTCCCCCGTTCATGCTCTGTCTCTCTCTGTCCCAAAAATAAATAAAAAACGTTGAAAAAAAAAATTAAAAAAAAATAAAAATAAAAATAGAAGCTCAATAATTAGAAGAGGAGAAGTTCAACAGATCACATTTGCTGATAATGTTTAACCGACGTATCCATTTTATGGCAACATTTTTTGGATAAATATTACAGATCTCTTCACTCTCCCTTCAGTCTCATTGTTCCATCTCTCACCCCCCTCCCTGTCCAATAACAGCTCTAGCCAGACTTAGATTACAGAGGTTGATTTAGGAACTGTTTCAAACTTTCAAGGAAAAAGAATTCCTATAATGTATCATGTGTTCCAGAAACAGACTCAATCATAAAAGAAACCCATTACAAAATTCTAACAAAGACAACAAGAACCATAGGGCGTTACAGAAGTTAGAATTCACAACTATATATGCACCTCAGGCCAGGAAAGCACAATATCTGAATATCGAACTTGCATGAATATAAATCTTGAATGCACCGATTTTTAAAAACAGATTGAGAGGGGCGCCTGGGTGGCTCAGTCGGTTAAGCATCCGACTTCAACTCAGGTCATGATCTCGCAGTCTTTGGAGTTCGAGCCCCACGTCGGGCTCTGGGCTGATGGCTCAGAGCCTGGAGCCTGCTTGGGATTCTGTGTCTCCCTCTCTCTCTGACCCTCCCCTGTTCATGCTCTGTCTCTCTCTCTCTCAAAAGTAAATAAACGTTAAAAAAAAAAAAAAAAAAAAAACAGATTGAGACAGCATTTGATAAATTTCAAACAGACTTTTAACAACAAATTACCAACTGCAGGAATAGGTAGTTTCCTTAGTATGAAGAAGATAAACTTCAAGAAGGGATGATCTTTATACATAATGATCATTTATCACCAAGTAATACGTTTTAATACCAAGAACACTCCCAATCAAGACTTTTTTTTTTTTTACTTTTTTTAAAATTGCAATAACTTATCTGAAACAGGTATTAATACTAACTATACTCATAATCTTAAAAAAAAAAAAATCAGGAAAAATAACTCTATCCTCTTAGATTTTTTTCCTACATGTACATATAATACCCAAACACAGAAGCATACTACTTATTTAATGTGTGGATTTTCCCCTAAATATCCAGAAACACTTTCACTCAATAAAAAAGTGGTTCTACATCACTGTTTCTAATGGCAACATTATACTCCATATAGCATGCAAATACCCTAATAACCAATCAGAGAAATATTTGTGTCTTCTAGTGACCACTTACCTAGGTGTCAGAATTCCCAACCCATACAAAAATGGAGTTAGCAATACCTTAACACTGAAAAGAACCATGAAGAGTCATCTTAAGAGACTACTTCCAAATTGATTTTAAAAGCCTGTAATTCAATGATTCAAATGATAAATATATTTCAACAATTAAATGATTTACGTAGCACAAAAACTTGGTAATGAAAATTACATTAAAGACAGACTTTCAGAAGGATGACCACATGAACAAGTTTCTATATTTGCCCTCTATAAAACCTATCAAAATCGGAGGGGGGGGGGGGGACAGAAAATTTAATCAAATCCAACAATGGAATGGTCACAACCCAACAAACTGGCACTGACAGATGGTTTCAAGAGAAAATTAAAATCAAATCCATATTCAGTACAGAAAAGTGCTAAAGACCAATACCCAGTTCCTCTAAAGTCTGTTAGGATATATATTTTGAAAACTACAGCAGGCAGAAGAGCTGGGAGAGAAAGGTCACTTGGCCCATTTGTTGACTTTTTGGCCCAATTAAGTACAGAACAACCTGAAACAGGAAGGAGGGCCCTGCCACGCTAAACCTTTGCACTGACCCCAAAAGTGAGCTCTGAAGAGAGAGTTAATCACATACAGTGTGGGTTGAGAAAAAAACAAATGAACTGCCTTCTCATGACACTCCTTTCCATGACTCTCCTCCCAAAAGACACTTCCCATACCCCTTTCCCTAACTGCCAAGCATTTGATAAAAAACCAGTTTCTAAGGATACAATTAATGTAGTGTCCAGGAGAATAAGAAACAGAATCGAAGAGAAATGAATCACAATTTACACACACACACACACACACACACACACAGATACTCAAATTCACTCAAGTACACAGAAACCACCCTACACAGAACCTATACACAGACCAAAGTAATGGTATATACCATTAGTAGGGTGAAGAAAAAACTTTGAAAAAAGTTAACTTTTAAACAAATTCTGTTCTATCTCAGAGTACAAAGAACAGGAATTTTATGAAACAAAAGCAAAACAAGAAACAAAAGGATACCATAAAGGGGTGGGGGAGCTGGAAGAAGTAAGAGGAAAAACTTAAGGATGCAATCATCAAAGAAACAAATACAACATTTGAGGTAATGAAAGAATCAACATTGCTGAAAGTGATGTCATCCATAAGGAGGTACACAGACCTGAAAAATAACACAAAGCACAGAAGACAAAACAACAGGGATGCTAGCACTTAGAGATAAAATGCCACAGATGAAAAATGAAGCCAACATACATAAAACTGGAGGGTCCTGAAGAAGAGAACAGAAAACAGGACACTGAAGTATTTAAAAAAAAAAAAAAAAAAAAAAATCTTTCCTGAAATACAGGAAGATCTCATTCTGGAGATTGAAGGGGGTCACCATACAGGAGGAAAAATAAAAAACCGATAAAACTGATGCGTATCTTCCTTCACAGTCTGGTAAAGCTGCTGAATTTTAAGCATGAAGAAAGAATTCTTAAAGCATCCAGGCAGCAGAAGCAGGTCACTTATAAAACAAACAAAAAAGGGCTGACCTCATACTTCTCCACAGAAACCTTAAATGCTAGAATACAAAGTGATAATGTCTTGTGCTAAAAGAAGAAAATGGATGTGACCCAGAAAATTACCTCTCTAACCAAGACGTCATTTATAATGAACAACAGTAGGACATTATCAAATATTTAAGAATTCAAAAATTAAAGTACTCATAACCTGGGGAAAGATGGGGTTAGATTAACACAGACTAACAATCGTAAGAAAAATCGAACTAATTACAAATCTCAAACGGAGGGAAGCTGTACTGCTAAGATAGCAGTGTGCACTAAATGCAGCTAAACGCACCTGCTTAACATCTGGAATCAACAGCCACTTATGATCACTGATTATTTTGAAAACTTTTATGCCAAATGACATTATACAGCAAATATTAATTTACTCAAAATAGACTTTAAATGTTTCCTTTGTTGTAATTTTATTTCATAAAAGCACTCGGCTACACCCCTCACCCTGCTGCACACAGTACTCACATTTGACAAACACTGAAGAGCAAATACCAAAGATGGTACAAGACACTAACAGAATAAAACAGAAATCATTCTTCCCTGGAGTTCTGTTTAGTTTCACAGACTTAACTATGTATCAAAAGAAACTATGGGATTTCTAGTCCCATACCACCACTTTTAAGAACGAGAATTTTCAAGTTCGTTTGAGCTTCCCAGGTGATTGATAGACACGTGCCAAAGGCTACAACATACACTACAATCTCTTTAAGTCTCCTAAATCTTCCAAGGCAGATTAAATAACATCCAGTAATTTTACTGCTGACTGTATTTTATATTACGGTGTGTTTTTTGACAACTGCAGTTTAGTAGGTATTGGCACCGTGCTACGTCTGACTCTAGAGTATGTGACTGCTTTTTGAACACAATTTTTAAATGTCTTAAAAAGAGAGTAGCAGCAATATGCACCTCTGTGAAAATATAACAGCTCGAGTTTGACAGGTTAAAAATTGCCTTAAATCTATTAAATGAATAGTGTTATTTGTTCCAATAAGTATAATGACCAAATATGAAAGTACAAGTTACCCAGGAGAGTTGCTTATATTACATTCTAAGTAAAACAGAAGAAAGCAAATCTGATACATTTAATATCACTCTACATTAGATATAAATATTGAAACATTAAATTAGCATCCAGTGATTAAAGGCTTTCCTAAAAAAACATGCAGGTATTTGTATCATGACTTACAGAAGAATATAATTACAGAGAGAACAATACACGAGGATTAAATTCTGGCAACAGTAATTATAATAACACAGTTTGATGACTGATGACCATTAAGTGAAAATTTTTCTACTTATAGTTGTCATTAAAAAACTAAGCAGCTAAGGCAACCTGGGTGGCTCAGGCGGTTAAGCTTCCAACTGCAGCTCAGGTCATATCTCACAGTTCGTGAGTTTGAGCCCATGTCAGGCTCTGTGCTGACAGCTCAGAGCCTGGAGCCTGCTTCGAATTCTGTGTCTCCCTGTCTCTCTGCCCCTCCCCTGCTCACGGTGTCTGTCTCTCTCAAAAATAAACAAACATTAAAAAAAATAAGAGTTAAATAAATAGCTAACCTACCATATGATCCAGCAATTGTACCTTAGCTATCTGCAACAAAGAAAAGTTATTTCACACAAAAGTCTGTACGTGAACGCACAGCTATGTTGGTAAGAGCCCAAAACTGCAAACCACCCAAGTGAACGGTTAAACAAACTGAGGTTCACCATACCACAGAATACCACTCAGCAATACAAAAGAAATGCATCACTGATACACAGCCCCTTGGTTCTCAAGGGAATTATGAGGAGTTAAAAAATTTAATCTTAAAAGGTTACATACATACTGTGATTCCATTTATATAATACTCTTCAAACAGCAAAATCGTAATGATTGAGAGCAGTTAGCTTGCTAGAGGTTGAGTGGAAGGAGGGAAGTGGATGTGGCTATAAAAAGCACAAGAAATTACTGTGATGAGCTGTTCTGTATCTTGACTGTGACAGCAGTCATGTTAATCTACTCATGTGATAAAATTGCATGAAACACACATATGCAATGCATGTAAAATTGGTAAAAATCTGAATACGGCCACAGGAGACCGTGAAGGAGAGCAGAATACGTCACCCAAAAATATGCCACTTCAGCATGTGGATATTTTTGAGCTAAAGAAAATTAAGACCCTACAGACTCAGGAAAAAGTTCTCCCTCTCCCATAACTACCTAAAAGAATTTAGATAGTCTTTTTCTGGTACGAGCTTCCTAATTACCTGAGATAACTTTTTAAACTAAAAGACCTATTTGTATGGCAGGGCAAACTTCTAATTACAAACATCTGCTTTTATCATCCTGTGAATTACCTTCCGCCCCTATGAAGCCCCAGGCCCCATCCCATTCCTTGACTCAAGACATCGTATGTGCCTCAACTGATGGACTCATGAGTCCCTGTTTGGGGCTCTTGTAGATAGGAAATCAAATTGTTTTCTCCTATTTATCGGTTTGATGCCAATTTAATTGTTAGACCAGCCAAAGAACCTCAGAAGGGAAAGGAAAAGTTTTCCACACCTACAACTGTAACAATGTCAAATTCCTGCTAATGATAGTATACTATAGTTATAGAAGATATTATCTGCATGCATGCAAACTAGATAAAAAGTACACTGGGCCTCTCTGTAGTATTTTTTACAGTTGTAAGCAAATCTACAATTACCTCATAATTAAAAGATTTTTTAAAAAAAGGAAACCAGCTAAAAACAAACAGCTGGGATTTAAACCCAAGTGTGACAGCTCCTTCTATATCCTGCTTGTTGATGACAAGTAGAGGGGACATTGTGGCTTTCTTCTCTCACAGTCCCTAATCATAAAGCCATTCTTGTTGGAAGGTGACTTTCATCATTGCTCCTCACTATCCCCACTAAACCTCCTCATCTCCACAAAGTCTGTTTCATATTTAATCACCCTGTTCACTTGTCTAACCTCCATGTTCTCATTCTATCACCTTCACATAAATCATCTTGCCTTGCAGAGACAACACCGACACCAGCCAATCACATCAATGAACTTCACACCATCCTTTCCTTTTTTACACTTCTATATTTGATGCCATTTCACAAAGACTTTATTTTAGTCAAATAAGGTTTTATTGTAATTCTTAAAAATAGAGAAGTCTCTTGTGTTGCTATCATTATATTGCCATAAACTTTTAAAAGTAGAAGGTAATCAAAAAGACTTCAGACAGTTCAGCTCAAGCTCGCTGTAAAATTCTGAAACCTAACTGATTAAAGCTATAAAATACAGCATTTTAAGAATTAAATTTCAAGAAATATTTTCAATAAAAAACAGTGCCACATTAAACATTCCCTTTTTTTGTTGAAATCCAAAATCTCATGTGTTCTACCTTCTAGAACACAACTAAGCTTGGGCAGAAGCCAAAAATAAAGACAGAAATATTAGGTACAAGTAGAGAGGAATAAGAGATTACTTAAAAAGGGTAATACTGAAAGAATAGGGCTTTTTGTGCCTAAATCAAATAGATTTTTACTCAAAACAGAAAGTATCACAAAACAGAAAAAAAAAACAAGGTAACATGTTTTGATTACCTTGTACACGTTAGGGACTGTTACAGATGTCAGGTACATTATTCCATTTAATCCTCAAACAAGTCTTTGAGAGGGGTAGTAAAAATACCTACTTTACAGTTCAAAATCCAAAGAAAAATTTTAAATAATGAGCCCAAGGCTACAGAGTTAATAAGGGGAAGACAAACATAGGTTAGAGTCCTTTGCCCTAATGTTAAATTTTATTTCTTTTCCTTGTACCACAATGTCACTAACTCACTGGTATTAACATAATTGACTATCCCCACTAAACTTTTTCCTATCCTATGGTATAGGAAAACCAATATTCAATTAGTCTGACCCCTTCAAATAAGGAACAGAAAATGCCTAAATATTGTCAATTTTATTAACTTTTGTTACCTTTATCTCCTAAAAGTATATTCTTAAGTTATATTCAAATTCAAAAACTATTAACCATAACATTATTTTCTCATTAAATCATATTATTCAGCATCTATTATATGCAAGGACAACACGTACCAGACAAAAGAGCATGCTATAAAAGGTGAGATCACTCTATTTGAATCAGATTTTCAACTGATGTCATTGTCTTTAAGGAGCTTGGGGGGAAAACATCTAGAAAATCTACTAGAAAACAGAACTCGGACTGCCTAGATGGCTTAGTGGGTTAAGGGTCTGACTCAATTTTGGCTCAGGTCATGATCTCACAATGGGGAGATTGACCCCAAGGTCGGGCTCAGCACTGAGCGTGGCGTCTGCTTGGGATTCTCTCTGCCCTCCCCCACTCACACTCTCAAAATAAATAAATAAACTTAAAAAAAAAAAAAAAAGAAAACAGGACGCATCTCAAATGTCTGCAATATATCGTGTATCACGATCAGCTCTTGTTCTCTGTTCTCCTGTCGTCTCAATGTTAACCCTTCCCCAACCACCCTACCGACAAAAGATTCTGATGCAATAGTCTAGCAGAGAAAGCCAGAAAGTATTTCACTCACCATCCCCCCCAACGAAAAAATTTAAGTTTTGCAATCTAGGGTCAAATCTCATTAAAACACACATACATCCACATACCCTACCTAATACAGACTGTTTTGAACTACTGTTTTTTCAGTTTTTTTAATGTTTATTTATATTTGAGAGAGAGAGAGAACAAGCCAGCATGAGTGGGGGAGGGGTAGAGAGGGAGACACAGAATCTGAAGCAGACTCCAGGATCCAAGCTGTCAGCACAAAGCCCTGAGAAGTTTACTTTTAAATGTAAGTGTTTTTAAAAACAGTAGTTTAGTGGCGCCTGGGGGGCTCAGTCCTTTAAGCATCCAACTTCAGCTCAGGTTCTGATCTCACAACTCCAGAGTTTGAGCCCCGCATCAGGATCTGTGCTGAGCTCAGAGCCTGGAGCCTGCAGCCTGCTTCGGATTCTCTGTCTCCTTCTCTGCCCGTTCCCTGCTTGCACTATCTGTCCTCTCTCTCAAAAATAAACATTAAAAAAATTTTTTTAATTTAAAAAATAAATAAGATAAAGGTAAACTTTTCATTTCTGTCAAAAGAAAATTTATGAAAGTACATTTTAGGTGACACAAAATCAAAAGAAGACAAATTCTTGGGAACAACAAATACCAAAATCAGGGTAATTCTAGGAAAGGAGCAGGACAAGGTTGAGAGTGTGACATCCAGAGGATACTATGATTGAAGAAGGGCAGTTACACAAGAGGCTTCCTTTATTTTTAATGATGTATTTCTTCAATTAAGTGGGGAGCATAGAGTTCTGAAGAGGTGCAGATCATCACCTTCCATTACTTTTTTAAAAATATTTTTAAACATTTATTTAGTTTTGAGAGAGACAGATTGTGAGTGGAGGAGGGGCAGAGAGAGGGGTGGGGGAAGACACAATCTGAAGCAGGCTCCAGGCTCCGAGCTGTCAGCACAGAGTCTGACACAGGGCTCGAACCCATGAACCCTGAGATAATGGACCTGAGCTGAAGTCCGACACTTAACCAACTGAGCCACCCAGGCGGCCCTCTTTTAACTCTGACATTTATCACTTCATATTAACAAAATATAAAATATTTTGACAAGTGGTTTTCAAAACCTTTAAAGAAGAATCTTTTTCCAAAAACAAATCTTACCCAGAAGAGATATATAAAACAGATACAAATAGAATTGGTCTCTCTTCTCTTGCTAACAGTGACCTGGCAAGGTACTTTTGCAGAACACCAATGGCACCAAAGGATGCAGTTTGAAAGCATTAAGAACACCAATTTAGCAACTATAGTTTCAAATAAATCTTCCTATGATTTACTTAAAAAATGGTGCTATAGTGATCTCTCCAGCTATAATTAAATGACAAAGAACAATCAGTATATACACTCAAATACTAATAGGCTGTCCTCTTTATTTATTATCAATGAATAGTTAATGCTCCTATCTCAGGTCAACCCTTTATTTTGTATACTAAATCTCAACACTGCTCCAGCAATAGTCCCTCTGCAAGTTCTTCCACTACTAGATCGGTTCCATCAGCCTATCAGTATATTTTAATGACTCTTCAAAAAAAGAGAGAGGGAGGGAGCGGGGAAGAGGAGGAGGCAGGAAGTGTGGGGGGGGGGGGAAGAAGGAAGGAAAACCCTTTCCTTTAACCCACACATCCTACTCTAGCCATACCTCTGTTCTCTACTCTTTTATAGCAAAACTCCTGTGTTCATCAATGTCTTCACCTCTTCTATGCTCTTAAACACACTCCAATCAGGTCTTCATTCCCCCATGCCCACTGAAACTGCTGGAGGTCAATACCCTCTAGGACTCACGTTACCCAACCTACTGACAGACCTAGACAGAAGTCATCACAAACATCATGTAACACTTTCTTCACTTGGCTTCCAGGAGATACTCTCTCTAAGGTTCTCTTTTACTCCACTGGCTGTTCCTTCCCCATCTCCTTTCCTAGTCACTCTCTGATTTCTAAACATGGAGAGTCCCTGACTTCTAAACACGGTGGCACCACCAGATAAATTTGCAGCTATATCTTAATTTGTTGATGGCAGAGGTGTGCAAACTTTTTGCTAATCAAATCTGGCCATCTGACCACACTCATTCCTTTGTACGATATCATAGTTCCACTGCACTACACTGGTAGAGCAGAGTATTTGTAAGAGACCATATGGTTGCAAAGTCAAAAATATTTACTTATCTAGGTCCTTTACGGAAAAGAAAGGCTGCAGAACCCTCATCATTACTCATTTTCTAGTCTGGGTGAAATCTAGTCTCCTAGTTTTTAAATTCACTCTATATGCCGAGGACTCAAACCCAATCTCCTCCTTAAATTCCAGACCCAGCCATCTGCCTACTCCTTTGATGTCTGAACAAGATCTCAGATTTAAGACAACCCAAAACCACAAAACTCGCAATTCTATCCCAAACCTTTCGTTCTATAGTCTTCTTCAGTGCAATAAAGGACAATTCCAGCTTCCAAATGCTTAGGCGAAAACTCTTGGGAGTCATTCTTCTAGTTTATCTGTTGATTCTTTCACAAAATACATCCAGAATAACACCACTTCTACTGTTTCATCCAAATCCAAAGCCACTATGGTCTCTTTCCACTAATGCAATACTGTCCTAATGTAATACTGCCTGTCTTGTTCCTACAGATTAAGTCACTCAATATCCTCCAATGGTTCATCTGAGTAAAACCCCAAATCCTTTCAAAAGCCTACAAGACCCTGCTTGATCTGGCCCTTGCCTCACCTCTCTTGAGCTTCTATCACCCTCACCCTAAAAACATCTGTAGCTATCTTGTTCAAACAAATATTCCAAACACATTCTCATGTGAAGCCCTTGCCATTTACTATTCTCAGCCTGGAACATACTTCTTCCCCTCACAGTCATATGCCTACCTTCCTCATTTTTTTAAAAAATATATATATTTTTTTAATGTTTACTTATTTTTGAGACAGAGAAAGACAGAGCATGAACGGGAGAGGGGCAGAGAGAGAGGGAGACACAGAATCCGAAGCAGGCTCCAGGCTGTAAGCAGAGCCCGAAGCAGGGCTCGAACTCCTGAACTGCGAGATCGTGACCTGAGCTGAAGACGGACATTTAACCTACTCTGCTACCCAGGCACCCTACCTTCCTCATTTCTATACAGCAACCCTTACTTTCAACATTTCTTTATTAACAACCCCTACACTTCCCTAGATTATTTTTATTTCCTCTTCTTCAGCTTTTTCTATGAGGCAGCACTTTTCTCGAACTCTCTAACATGGTAGACGTCCAATTTATTTCTACCTGCTATATCAGTATCTTATAGAAAATATCACTTTCCCCAGTATTTTCTTACAATTACATATTCCATTTGTTACAATAACAAATTCATGTTCGTTGATCTGTACCAATGCACTACTACAGATTCAATTTACAATTCCTTGAAATCTTCTAACTTCTTTTCTGGTCAACCTTTGACTTCTAGGTGCCTACCAATTTCATCAACTAAGAAGCCTGCAATGCATAAATATTATGCTCCACTCTTGGCAGCGTCTTTTTAATCCTTGGGACAGTCCTACCTTGGGATTCCATGAAGTTCTTGAATTTGCCATGTTTTATTGATTCTGAAGCAAATTCAGTTATTTTTTATGTGCTTTCATTAATATAACTACAGTCTTTTAACACAATGGAGTGCAATAATGAAGACCAAGAAAAATAAAAATTCCTAACTTACATAGGTTGGTCCACTCACAAAAAATTTTTTACAATTTATTTTTATAAAAGTAGACTGCTGCACATAACACTGGAGAAGAAAGTTAAAGTGGCAGCAGGGAAAAAAATGAGTAATTTCACAGAGGTAAAGTTTTCTCTCTAAAGACTGAGCTTTCTAAATTTCGTATCCTTCACATAGGTAACAATAATACTAAATGACATTAATACAATTTTATAATGCTGTTGTTATATTGCCTCAACAGGATTTACACCAGCACTGAAAATGCTTTAAATTATGCCTGTAAGTCAATTACACAGATACTCAAAGCTAATTTCCAAACACCTTAGGGTATAACCACTTGTTTTTACTAGAAAAAGACTGTTTCAAGTTGAATAATTTTGACTTAAGCAGCATTCACAGAAATATAACCAAAGTATGCAACTGCCAGTCCCAAACGTTTAGGAGAATCTCCAACTTAACACTGTTATACACTAAAAGGATTAAAGCAACAAAGTTTTCACATAACAGAACTACTGCTAGCACATAGGAAAAAATAGCCATCCTCAACCCAAAATAACCCATTCACATTCAGGCTAAAAACTGAGTGCTAATATAAAAAAAGTTCCCAATTCCTATAACACACACCTAAAATTTGTTGATGCAACCAAAGCACTAAGACAAAACAGGCATTTCCCTAGAAAGAAGGAGTTGTATAAACTCTCTTTACCAAACTGTTCATGATGTTTCTTTGATTTGAATCAAAGAGTATTCCTCAAGGTTCTCTAGTGTAACCCTCAAGTAACAAAATGTCATTCAGAATCAGAAGGCACAGGAACACCGACAAGTTGTAAATTAAAAGTCTACCCCAAACTTTCTGCCACTGACCATGCCCTGGAATCCTTAATTCCTCTATTCCATTGTAACTCTACCATTCCTATAGCACGAAGTACTGGTTGTCAAATTTTTACGTGCCCCAACATGCAGACATCCAGGTTTCATCACCTAGAAGTTCTGACTCAGGTAGTCGTTGAGTGGGAATGAGTGGCATTTTTAAACACTCCGAGTGACTCTTTGAAAGGGAAAAAAAGCCATAACGTTTCTCTAAAAACATAATGAATATAGGTTTCTCCAAAATACACTAAAGTATTCTGAAGAATACCAAAGGCTTGTTAAGGTTACTGGGAATATATTTGATAGTGTATGTTCACTTTTTGTTAAAAAGAAAAAAACTATAGACTCTAAATTACCACACTGAATTTAGTCTTTAAGATTAGAGATTTACTCCTCTGGCAGGAGAAAAAAAGATTCATGAGAAACCCAGCATTTGAACAATCTGTTGCTGGCCTGGGTAAGAACCACGGTACCACAGATGTCACTGTAATCCTTTTGATAATTCCATTCAATTCAGTGTTATTACTCGGATACGTATTCTTAATCCACATTTTGTATGTCATTTTCAAACTTACCTAAATGACAGAAGACATCTGAGATATCCAATAAAAAAGAAAGCAAAGACAGACTGTGAGGCAGGAATGTGCATAGAACGCTCAAGGAACTACAAGGTCATTGTGGTTAAAGCCAAACAAATGAAAAGTAAAATCTAGAGACATAAAGTCAGAGGTAACAATGGAGAGAGTAACAAATCACACCGGGCCTGTAGGCCATTGTAAGGACATGTGAGAAGGTTTTGAGCAAAGGGGTAACTTGATATGATTGCTGCGTGGAGAATAAACTGAAGAGCTAGAAAGTAGGAAAGCAGAAAGACTGGTTTAGGAGGCTCAAGATTATTGGCCTGAGCAACTGAGAGGCTGTATTTTCTATTTAACAATATACAGCAGACTGTGGGAAAAGCAGGCTTGGGAGGGGAAAATGAGAGGCCAAGCTTTGGACACTACCATACAATCACCAGAAATAAGGTGTTACATGTGGTAACAGATGTGCTAACTAACCGAGACTGAGCACTGGAGGTGAGAGGAAGTAACTTCTAAGGTGAACCCTAAAAAACAGGAAGGAATTAACTAGGCTAAAGGAGGTGGAGGAGAGACAATATCCTAGAAGGAAACGGCACGTGTGAAGTACCCATGTGTGACAGAACTCATTATCCTCAAAGAACTGAAGCATGTAAGAAAGCAAGAAAATGAGAAAGAGATATAGCAAGCTGTTCAGTGAAACATTTGTACCTTATCTTAAGGGGGTGGAAGACACTGAAAGATTTTTTACATAAAGAAAGAGCAAATGTACTTTCCTTAAAAGGTGATTCTGGCTGTGCTGGGGAGAATGAACTAGCAGGGAAGGAAGGGGCAGTATCCCACGTCTTTAGTTCAGGCAAAAGAGGATCAGGGTCCGAGAAAAAAATGAATAGATTCAAAAGCTATTTCAGAGGCTCGATCTAAGAGACTCAAAAACTGGATATTGGGGATAAGGGAGGATAAGAGCATTAAGAAAATCAAGGGCTAAGCAAAGGAAAGGAAAGGAAACCAAGACGCAAAGAGAACTGAAGCTCATACAACCATACAAATGCACACCCAGGATGCTTCACCCAAGCCTCAGTACTCATTCCATTCCCCAGCTACAGAAACACACACAACATTATAAATATTGACTCTCAATTTTCACTGGAAATAAATTGCCAAATTTAGGAATTAACATTTACACTTCACTTACAAACTTTATATATATTTTTAAGTAGGCTTCAGGACCAGTAAAGAGCCCAGAACAGGGGCCTGAACTCAAAACCTTGAGATGAAGACCTGAGCTGAGATCAGGAGTCAGATACTTAACCAACTGAGCCACTCGGGGGCCCATCACTTACAGATTTTAAATGTAAAATTTTAAATGTAAAAATTTAAATTTTATATTTTAAATCTGTAAGGACTCTTCCCACAATGTTAAATGGCATTATGTAACTATATAATGCCTGTTTTATAATACCCATTTCTCACCCGTTAAATAAAAACCAGAAAGGCTCCACTTTTAAAATACAAAGACTACAAAAGAACTTCTAGAATATGCAAATATTATCTTTCACTTTTTTAAAAAGTAAACCCACAAGAAACTGGTGTTAGACCAGTAGATTAAGTTTAAAATGTTTAATACTCTGGAAAGTCAAAATAAGTAAATACTTAAAGTAAAAAAATGAATTCTGAATTTGGTGGGCAACTTAAGACTTAATAAACTAGAAGCTTATATTGACAAGGTTAAAAACTAAACCACTTTTTATATAAACAAAATCTGATTTCTATATTATATATAGCATATACAGTAAAAACTCTAGGACTTCTGTTTATACTAGTCTTCAAAAATGTCAATCTTGTTTCTCAATTTAAACTTCATAAATGCAGGGGGCACCTGGGTAGCTCAGTCAGTTAAGCACCTGACTTCAACTCAGGTCATAATCTCATGGTTCTTGAGTTCGCACCCTGCATCAGGCTCTGCACCAAAAGTGCAGGGCCTGCTTGGGCTTCTCTCTCTCTGCCCTTCTCCTGTGTGTGTGTGCAAGTGAGTTCTCTCTCAAATAAACAAATTAAAGCACAAAAATCAGAAAATTCTCATGCACACATCTCAAGCCATTTATTTGGAAAGGACCTTGGAGATTATCAATCCAACCTTGTTATAAAAAGGGGAAGGGAAAAAAAAAAAGCGGTAGCCAAGAAGTTATATGAACATGATTTGCCCATGGTTAAAAAAGCTAATAACCAGTAAAAAACAAAAAACACAACTACAACCCATATCTCAAGATATGGGTATCTCTTTCCGCTTTACACATTTCCCCCTTAATTCTTGTTATCAAGTTAACAATGATCGATCTCTAGCAGCACAGCATCCCGAAAATATATCCAAACCCCAAGAGGAACTTTTCTTTAAAAAAAATTTTTTTAAACATTTTTGAGAGAGTGAGAGAGATAAAGTGCGTGGGAGGTAGAGAGAGACACAAAGAATCAAAGCAGGTTCTAGGCTCTGAGCTGTCAGCACAGAGCCCTATGCAGAGTTCGAACTCACAGACCACGAGATCATGACTTGAGCCAAAGTTGAACACTTAGCTGACTGAACCACCCAGGTGTCCCTAAAAGGTACTTTTCTTATAAGACAATTAGAATCCAGTCAATATTCAGAGTTCTGGCTCTGTGATCCGACAACTTTACGTTGTAAATTTTATTTGGTAGTAGTTCCTTAACATGATGATTTTGACATGTATATTCAAAGGCTAACCAGTAAGAGTCTTTGGAAATAACACTGCACATAATGCAAGTTCTCTATATGCCTCCCTGCCTTCCTCCATTGATACTTATCTTAGTGATACTGAAAGCGTTACAATATGTTTACAAAAAAAACCAAAATAAAACAAAACAGGGCTAACAAATCAAAACTTAAGTACCACTCTGCCCAGCAAATGGACTTTCTCCACTTAATTTGATCAATTCTGAGCCTAGAGGAAAAATCTTATGATACACCATTCCAACATCTACAAAAATAAATCAGCGCTTTTCAAAGCAAGATAGCTTTTATATTTTTTAATGATTATTTATTTTTGAGAGACAGAGACAGAGCATGAGCAGGGGAGGGGCAGAGAGAGAGAGGGAAACACAGAATCTGAAGCAGGCTCCAGGCTCTGAGACGTCAGTACAGACCCTGAAACGGGGCTTGAACTCATGAACCGTGAGATCATGCATGACCTGAGCCCAAGTTGGACACTGAATCGACTGAGTAACCTAGGTGCTCCTCAAAGCAAGACAGCTTTTAAAAACCACACACATCCTTTAAGACTAAAGACAAAGAAAAAATTGGAAAAGGGACAAATATGTGATTAAAAAAAAAATTAGAATACTCACATACAAAAAAAGTAGAAACCTTCAAAGTATTCACCTTAAGACTCTCCAGTGTCACTTCTCAAACCATTTATCACTCCTCCTCGAGAAACCATTTCAAAGCCTATAATATATTCACTCAAATATCTTAAGCTAATTCTTCAAACATTGGAGATGGGTTAAAAATAGTGAGTAATTCAATTAAAATACTGGTAAATATGGTAGAAGGAATACTGGCTAATGTTTCATATCAAAAACAAAATGAGTTATTAAAGAGAAATTAAGAATGATCTGCTACTGTGGCTCTTGGATTTTCAACAAAATATGTATTCAACCCCAAAAGACTTCAACTGAGCCACTGCTGGACTAGAATAGCTTATATTCTTTCAAAGAGTTTACTTTTTAAAAGTCACAGTTTTATTGTCAAGAGGCACAAATTCATGAGCCCAAATATGCCACGTTATAGCTGCACTCTTTTTTTCCTGATCCAAAATGATCTTAACATTTTAATCATTTTAGGAATAAAAATCACAACACAATGAATCACTAATTAAAAATAACTAGAGCAGTAATTCTCAAGGGTTTACCCTTGAGAAATGGAGCACCACATATGAGAATTTCTGGGGAAATTCTTAATTTCAATAAAGCTCGAAAAACTGAATATTCAAATATAGGGTTATATTTGGAAAAGAGACTATGCTTTAGGAAAAGAACAGTTAAAAATTAGTAAAAAGTCTGTAGCATTTAAAATGTCAGGGCACATTGGTGGCTCAGTAGGTTAAGCATCTGACTCTTGATTTTAGCTCAGATCATGATCTCACAGTTCATGGCATCGATCCCTGCATCAGGCTCTGTGTTGACAGTGTAGAACCTGCTTGGGATTCCCTTTCCCTCGCTCCCTGACCCTCCGTGCTCACGTGCACATGTGCACGCTCTCTCTCTCAAAATAACTTTTTAAAAAGTTTAAAAAAATAAACTTAAAGAGTGCTTTAAAATGTCATTTTATTCTAATTATATATATATGTATTTATAGAATATATTTATATAGAATATTTATAGAATATATATATATTATATATATATGTACTTATAGAATAAAGCTACTGGTACCAGTCTAAAAATCAGGGCTACTTAAGGGATTGGCAGTATTGTGATGGAATTAGCACATCAATTACAATTTGTTTTTAAATTTATAACTAAAACTTTATATATTTTCCTCAAGATCTGAATAAACTATTTGCTTTCTTCACAAATAGTACAAAAGCAAGTTCAACCACTTTAGGAATTCTAAAATAGTAAATTCTTACTATTTTACTCAACTGCACTTGAAAAATTAACTCACTTGAACCCAAGTAATTCCCTGAAGATTACTACCACTTACCTATTTCTGACATGTGTTAGACATGTCAAATGTCATACCAGACATTAATTTAACATTACTGAGCATATACATTTATATGCCAGGCCTTGATACAATAAAAATTAAAACGGTTTCTGCCTTCTAGGAGCTTACGGTATAGCAGGCAAACCACATATGCAAACAATTAACCTCCCCATAAAAACAAAACAAAACAAAACAAAACAAAAAACTGTAATATAAAAAGGTTCAGGCAAGTCTCCATACAATAAAGAGCCGGAATCTTGAAGGATTACCAAGAGAAAAAAAAATGGGATAGGAGAGGACAGTTTTGGCTGTGAAAATGTACAGAAGGACAACAGCATTTGATGTTCTAGGACTGGGTAAATAAATTTACATGACAGTAGTACAGAGAGAGGCAGTAGGTTGAGAAGAGACAGAAATTTGGACTCTTGGCAAGGATGACTTAGATTTTAAATTCTTCAAATTTTCAAGCTATATTTACAAGCAAAACATCTACTCTGAGATGCTAGTTAGATTTCTGGCATGAACATAACTGTTCCCTTTTCGTTTCAGTGTCCCCTATGTACACCAGACAGATTCCCCAGATAAGTACATGACAAAGGAGGAAAGCCATATACACAGGCAATCGTGTTGGCAATACAATATTAATGAAGACTTCTAAGGGTTAATGAAGGCAATATGTTTAAAATTATAGTCTAAAATTTTTACTCAGATAGCAATGCATAGGAATGAGACAAAAGATCTGTTAAAAGGATGCTGCAATACTTCAAGAGGATAATGAGGTCTAGAATTCCCCACAGGAGGAAAAAAAAGGAAATCAAGGATGCATTCCTAAGCATTAACCGGGGAATAATCAATTTAGGAAGAGATTTTAGGAAAGTAACTATGGAAAATATTGAAACATGCCTAATAAGCAAAAAAGACATGTGGGCCTGGACACCAAAGGGTAGGATTTACAGAATGAGAAGCAGCAAGGACAGAACGTGTCAGGGAATAATAACCGTTCAGTGCAGGCAATGAGATGAAAACAGCAACAGAGAAAGGAAAACCAACATCATAAGAAACATATATTATAAAGAAAGAGAAAACTTCAAAAAACTAATGGACTGAAAGGTTTTCAGTGGACTTGTTAAACAAAGAGATCATAAGCAGTTGCAAAAAAATTTTTAAAAAAACCTCAAGTGAGAGAGAAACAGCATATGGGCAATGGGCTAAATTTAAGTAACACTAAAACCTGAAGTTCACAGTGGCACTAGTCACATTTCAAATGTTCCACGAGCACATGTGGCTAGTGGCTACCATATAGATAGCTCAAACATCAAACGTTTCAACCATATATTCTACTGAACAGTGGCTAACCTAGATTCTCATTTCCAAATGTGAACACTCAACTATAAACAGCAAACATCCATGGAATTCGGGGAGCGCCTGGGTGGCTCAGTCAGTTAAGCTTAGTCTGACTTCGGCTCAGGTCATGGTCTTGTGGTCCATGAGTTCAAGCCCCGCATCAGGCTCTGTATTGACAGCTTGGAGCCTGGAGCCAGCTTCAGATTCTGTTGTCTGCCTATCTCTCTCTGCCCTTCCCCCGCTCATGCGCGCGCGCTCACGCGCTCTCTCTCTCTCTCAAGTATAAACATTAAAAAAAAAAAAAAAAACTAAAAAAAAGAAAAAAAAAATTCATGGAGCCCAATAATGTGGAAGAGATGCACTAAACTCAAACAGAGGAAAACATTTGACATGGAAAAAAAACGAAAATATAATTTAAATTCCCAGACCACTTCTATTGAATCAGATTCATAAAATTAAAAGCTATAAAAAAAAGTAGATTGTGCAAAATAGAACTTTCAATAGGTAGATGATATGAACACATCTTTAAATATAATTAGTGTGCTGAAATATGCCACGGGAGTGCAATGTATTCTCACTCAAAAAGCATCTGAATAATTGGCGTGCCTGGGTGGCTTAGCTGGTTAAGCATCCAGCTTCGGCCCAGGTCATGATCTTGTGGTTTGTAAGCTCGAGTCCTGGGTCAGACTCTGTGCTGACACCTTGAAGCCTGGAGCCCACTTCTGATTCTTTGTCTCCTTCTCTCTCTGCTACTGCCCCGCTCACTCTCTCTCAAAAAAGTAAAAATAGACATTTGAAAAAAAAAAAAGTATCCAAATGTCTACTGTTTATCAGAAAAGAGGGAAGTAGAATATAACCAAAAAACATATAACAAGAATTCCAAAAGGTGAGGAGTCAGAAACAATTTTAAAAAAGAGGGGGAAAGTAGCAGTAGGAGTAAGGAACTCTAAGGGCTCTCTTTAGACTAAAAGAGCCATAAGCAGAAGTATGAAAAAAGACCCCACTTACAAGAGAAGACTGGTGAAGTTTTACATTTTAGGATGAAGACAAAGAAAAATCTTAAAGGCTCCCAAGCTGGGGGGTAGGAGAATTAAAGTAAAAGACACACATCACAATGGAAAACTACCTATAGATAACAACCAGATTTGAGATCAGACTTCTCATCTGCAACAATGAATGGTAATCGCCAATTTAGAAGTATCTTCAGAAAAGAAAAAAAAAAAAAAAAAAGATTTGTATTTTTTAATCTAGCCAAAAGATCATTCTTCTTGTATAAAGACAAAATGAAGACATGCAAAGCTTCAGATTACCACTCATAAAAAATATCAGTTATAAATCTCCATGCAAACATATAGAACATGTAAGGCAAAAAATGTTTTTAAAAAATGAGAAGTGAAATCAACTATCATAACAGAAAACTTTCTCACCAGTCAGAAAACAGATCAAAATTAAAATTACTAAGGACTGATATTATGTAGTTAGGTGTTACACAACTAAAGAACTTGATCTGACAGTTCTTTGTACCAAAAAGAAGATTATTTTCAAACATCCACAAAATACTTAAAATAATTACCCTGAGGTAAGGAAAAAATAATTCCACAGGCCAAGAAAATTAGAATTTAGCAGAAAGTTAAATAGTAATTTTTAAAATACTGGTTTATAAAATTCATTAAACATTTGATTTGAGAGAGACAGAGAAAGAGAGAGAGGGAGAGAGAGCAAGGGCGAACATGCCCTCAGGAGAAGGGCCAAGGGAGGGGGGGAGAGAGAATCTCAAGCAGGCTCCATGCTCAGCCCAGAGCATGACACAGGGTTCCATCCCACTACTCCAGGATCATGACCTGAGCCAAAAACTCAACCAACTGAGCCGTCCAGGTGCCCCAGCATTAAACATTTTTAAAACACACTCCCAAACACTCGGGCTAAAAAACAGAAAAAAGACAAAACTGGAATCACATCGAGATATGAATAAAAATGCAATCACTCTGCATCAAAACCTATGCAGTATGAACAAAGCAGTCAAGCTGAGAAAATTTACAAGTTTAAATGTTTTCAATAAACAAAACATCAAAATAAACTATCCAACTGATTCAACTGAAGAAATTAAGGCCAAAGAAGAATCCAATAAAAAACGAAATAAAAATAGAAAACAAGAGTTCTTTCTCTGTAGCTTGTTTAAAAATACCAATATAAGAAAAGAGTCTTTGGTTAGGTCTGATTTTTGAAAAGTACAGGATACAATGTTAATACAAAAAAAAGAGAAACTGTTGTTAGATACAAATTTTAAACTTTGTATCAATACATTTTCTAATAAAATATTAAAGGAAGCAGGGAAAAGGAAATCAATAACCGCACAAAAAATGTGAGAAGAGCTAAAGTTCTACCACTCATTAAGGCATTAAGAGCAGAATTTTATAGCAGAATTCAACTACAACTTTCATAAACAGGTAATTCCAATTATTATTTAAGCTGCTCCAAGAGGAAAAAAAATATTTCTCACCTATTTTAAACAGTGCTTCTCCTCTCACTTCTGGACATAAAGAAATGGGACACAAAATTAAAAAATAAAATAAAAACTAGCACGTCAGGGCAGCTGGGTGGCTCAGTTGGTTACACATCCGACTTCTGCTCAAGTCACGATCTCACAGTTCCAGAGTTCAAGCTCCGTGTCAGGTTCTGTGCTGACACCTGGGAGCCTGGAGCCTGCTTCAGATTCTGAGTCTCCCTCTCTCTCTGCCTCTCCCCTGCCTGTGCTCTGTCTCTCTCTCTCTCAAAAATAAATAAACATGGGGGGGGGGGGGAACACTAGCACGTCAAAACCATGAAGACCATGACCAAGAAAAGGTGCTTCAACATGAAGAAACATACTGTAGTTTATTAATGAACTGAAGAAAAAAACAAAATCATCTCTCTTAACGGCTGCAGAAAAGCAGGAGATTCAAGGTCCATTCCTGACAAATACTTTGGCAAACTAGGAAAAAGAAACAGTCTTATTTGGTAAAATACCCACAAAAAAACTAAAAGTACTCTTACAGGTGAAACTACAGAAGTATGCCCATTAAAGTCATGAACAAGGATGTTCATTGTCAACACAATAAACATTATTTGTTTTTCGGGTCTTTAAGTTCATTTATTTGGGGGGTGGGAAAAGGGGGGGGGAGAGGGAGAGAGGGAGAGAGGGAGAGAGGGAGAGAGGGAGAGAGGGGGAGAGGGGGAGAGGGGGGGAGAGAGAGAGAGAGAGAGAGAGAGAGAGAGAGAGAGAGAGAGAGAATGAATCCCAAGCAGGCTCCATGATCAGCATGGAGCCAGATGCAGGGCTCGACCTCAGAACTGTGAGATCATGATCTGAGCCAACATTAAGAGTCAGATGCTTAACCAACAGAGCCACCCAGATGCCCTATCAACACAATGAGTATTATCTGGATACCCATCTTTGGCAATAAATATAAAATTAAAAAATAAAAACAAAAAATAAAAAGATTATCCAGGCAGGAAAATATATTTAAGTATATCCTGATATTTTTGAAAACATGACGACTGCCCTAATAAGCAGTAAAATATGCTATAAATCTATAATAACTTAAGTGGAACCACATGAAATTGAGGATTCTTTTTTTTACTTACAGAAATAGCAACATTATACAAATTAACCTAATATAAAACTACAGTGAGGGGAAGCAGCTGAAATGTACATCATTTCATCAACACTGCTGTTCTAATTTTAATGAAGAAACAAAACATATAATTAGCACAAACTACATATAATGGCAACCTTGCACAGGCCTTTCTCTTTGGATACAGTCCTACTGATTTTGTAAAAATTAAGTAAACCTGTTTTAAAATAGAAAATGTGGGGGGACCTGGGTGGCTCACTTAAGCGCCAACTCTTCTTGATCACAGCTCTGGTCATGATCTCACAGTCCGTGGGTCCAAGACAGGCTCTGTACTACTTGGAATTCTGGCTCTCCTGCTCTGCCCCTCCCCAACTCGTGCACACATGCTCTCTCTCAAACAAACATTTAAAAAATAAATTAGGAAATTTAAGGTGTTTTTAACTCAACCCATTCTACCTTATCAAAAGAGAAATGAGAAGTGTCCACGTGACTGACACTTTGATGTTTCCCATATTAGTAAAATTCCAGAAAAGGCCATAAAAGCAACCAAAGTAACCCAATAATACATGTCCAAAATCTAACTTTCTAGGCCTCACTCCTATATGAATAAAACTAGTTGTTTCTTGGATTCACCCAGACTATCAGGTTCAAGCTTGAGCTGTTCTTTAGCATTTCTAACCATTTTGATGTCAAAAGTGTTCATACGGACCGCAATTCTCTTTAAATTCTACTTCCACTATCTTAACCCAAATCCTAATTACCTCAAATCTACAGTACGACAAGCAATGCTAGTAACATAAGACTTTACATAACCAAAACTTAGCCAATGTGCCCCCAAATCAGCAAAGGACAATTTCAAATCCTAAATGTATAATGTGCCAATGTACAAGGGCATGGGGGGGACAAACTAGTGAACGGTATATAATCCCCTCACTGTGCTAATAACATGTGCTGACAAAGTCAAGTTTTGAACAGTTAGGAGTCACAGCTCCAGTCGTTCTGCTCTAGACTGACCATACTTAAGTCTTTCCACGAACTATGGCAATGAAAATCCACTAATGGATTTAAACACAGAAATACTAA
Organism: Panthera uncia; assembly: GCF_023721935.1. Lineage (NCBI taxonomy): Eukaryota > Metazoa > Chordata > Mammalia > Carnivora > Felidae > Panthera > Panthera uncia. The sequence goes on along the minus strand of NC_064809.1, from coordinate 25,571,307 downwards.
AATGACTGCTGCATTCTGAAACCTGTTCTTCCCAAGACATCAAGAACATCCCAAAATTATGAGTCAGTGTCAGGGACTCACCCACTCCTTTTCAAGGTAGTAATAAAACTGGCCCAAATCAAAGGGGAGACTGAGGGGCTAAGCACTTTTTCCTCTTTCTTCAAAATAATCAACATTGACATTTAGCAGTTATAGAAAAGAGGAACTATCATAATTATACAAAAATATAAAATTAAGGTTTACAAAGTATAGCTCTGCTTTGTGACTTTAACATTGTTAATAATTTAAACGTCCCATGATAAATGAGACTCGGATATTTATGCATACAATACTATATATACAAATGCTTTAAAACCCTGAGAGGAAACCAAAAAAACGGCATAAAAGAAACTGGACCAAACCACCACAGAAAAGGCAACAGGCAGTATATTAGGTGAAGAAACTTTACCATGATCCTCTCCCATATGAGGCTCTCCCATATTTGGCTCCCATATGAGCCAAAATATTTCAAAATACTGCATTTTGCTAGCGTTACGTTTTGGCTAAAAACAACTAACTCTATTCAGACAGCACAGGTCAGAATCTTTCAGAAGAAGCCAACATATGTCACGCTCTTCTGGTATACTGTCACACGATTCAAAAGTAATGAAAGATTAAACAAAAGACTAACACTAAGTAAATATACCAGCCACACTCAGATCCTAAGTTTCTTTTAAAATGCACTTATTCCCAAAAGTCAATTTTAAGAAAACGGTTTATGAACACCTGAAGTCAGCCAGAGTACGCCAACAGGCGAAACCTATTTCACAAACAAAAACTAAACGAAGTTCACCATTCAACGGTCTCACGACAACGTGAACGCACAGGGACGGCGTGGGTGGGTGGCGGCAGAGGACATGGAGTATCAAAGACAGTTTTACCTCACGCAGTGATAGTGGCTCCTGGTACCACCCCAGTAGCTTAGCAGCCTGCCCAGTCACTGATACTGGTTAGAAACTTGTCTACTGTCCAGCACGAATTCTACAGTAGGGCATCAGATGTATGTGCCGCAGAACACTAGGTTAGGTATTTAACGTATAACTACAAAGAAATTGTACTATTTATAAATTAGGAAAGATTAAAGAGAAGAAAATTCTTTAAAACTCAAGGTAACACGTTAACGTTATGATTTGGCAAATAAGCACTCTAACTTCTAGATTCCTGAATCTCGCTCAGAGTTCCTCCTCCTCTTACATGTACTCTCTCCAGACCTGCACTTCATAAATAAATTCATGTTTATTTAAAAATTCAGTTTTCTAGGCTACATCCTAGAAACTGCTCTGATTTATAGTAATTCAGAGGCAGTCAAGGAACTTGTAGATTTAAGTTTCTCAGGTGATTCTAATAAGCAGCAATATCTGGGGGAAATTATCCTTACATCTATCCTACCTTAAACTGCAAAGTTCTGGGTAGGAGCAGGTACCAAGTTAGAATTGCCGTGTCGTGTCGCCCTGCCCCCGACACGGCTCTCACTTGCCAGGCTCCTCAGTCGGCAACTAAAATATCTAGTATTTTCCTTCCTGACTCTAAAGAAAGCAGTAGCCTGAGACCTAACACCTGCTGAACTACCACTAACTTAGTGACAGGAATACGCGTAAACCTAATCATATAGGGTGCCACAGTCAAGGCACTCACCTAACTGCTTGGAAGTGTTTTAGATACATAATAGGCACAACAATCCTAGGGGAACAGGACACAAAAATTCAGAGTATGTAGTGTGCCTAACATCACCTAGCTACAAGTATCAGAGCCTAGACTTAAAACACTAATCTAACTGAAAGAAGACTTCAATCTATTAGGTAAGGATAAAGGATAAATATGCATATTCTCTAAGAACTAAAAAGTATTCCTGATCAGTCCTCTGAGACTGATACCATCAACACCAAGTGTCCACTGAATCCACTACACAAATCTTAAATACAAGCCCCCAAAAAGGGCATAACAGAATATGGAATATGAAACCATTTTAATAAAAATTCTGGAAAAGCTACCTGTGGAACCCTACTGACATTTTAGGACATAAAAATGTATACTGTGAAAACTGATTAACTCCAAGTGACAGCATTTAAGGCAATTTTATTTTCCCCCATTCTCCACATTTCCTAATTCTTCTATCACAAACGGGTCCTAACAGAGAAAAATTTTAGTACAGGAGCACTCTATGGCTCAAGGATTCATCAACTCTAACCATACCTTGCATTTTACATGATATTTCAATCATCAGGCATATGAAAAATTTCTTTAGTGGGGCGCCTGGGTGGCTTGGTCGGTTAAGCAGCCGACTTCGGCTCCGGTCATGATCTCACGGTCCCGCGTCGGGCTCTGTGCTGACAGCTCAGAGCCTGGAGCCTGTTTCAGATTCTGTGTCTCCCTCTCTCTCTGCCCCTCCCCTGTTCATGCTCTGTCTCTTGGTCTCAAAAATAAATAAACGTTAAAAAAAAAAAAAAAATTAAAAAAAAAAGAAAAATTTCTTTAGAGAAATAGGAGTATGTGTGAAGCTAGATCATTCAACAGAATGATCATATTCTCCAGAATATGGAGAATATGTGTTGTCCAATTCAGTAGCCAATAATCACACGTGGCAAGTAAGCACATGAAATGTGGCTAGTCCAAACTGAAATGTGCTACAGGTGTAAAATACTGGATTTCAAAGACTTCACACAAAAATAGGAATGTAAAGAATCTTAAGTGTTTTTAAAATATCAAATACATGTTGAAATAGTAGTATTCTGGACAAATTAGTTTATAAAATATACTAAAATTAATCGTACTTTACTTTCACTTCATTATGACTATTAGAAAACTATACGTGGGATTTGCATTTGTGGCTCACAATCTTCTTCCACTGGGCAGAGCTGCTGTAGATCCATTACTCACATGCAGCCAGCAACAGGGGCACCATGTGGGATCTTGTTAAAAAGACAGAGCCTTGGAACCAACCCCAGCACTACTTAACTAGATTATGCATTTTAGCAAGATCCCAAGGTGATTACTATACACGTTGAAGTTTGAGAAGCACTGTTTCAGAAAACTAGAATATTCATTTCCCTTAAATTATACTGACAATCCCACTACTATCTACCCATTTACTGAAATGTTATAAGGTGTTATAAGGTGTCAGGCACTGTTCTAAGCAATAGGAATACAAGTTAACAAAACAAACTCACTCTCTGTTCTAGAGCGTATTCCACAGAAGATAAGCAAAAATAAACTAAAATACAGTTAGTTCTGCTATTAACACTTATTTTGAAAACACAAGTTTGTCCCAGCACTATTGATAAATCAGGAAATTATTTGAGCATAACAAATTTCCCACTTCTGAGTGGTTTCACCTATGAAAAACACCAACTGCACCCAGCTGAACCAAGCTACGCAGGAATTCACAAGCACACCCCAAACATCTGCCAGCTACCTCGGTTCATCCTGCCAGTAGGAGTCTTTCTTATCCATCCACAATTTGTGTTACAACTTTACAAGGGTTATTTCAGGTAACCCTCTTCCCATCAATTCACAATAACTCACAATCTGCAACCCTTTCAAAAGATGCCCACTTCCACAAGCTAACTCCAGGTCTTTGTCAAAGTACCATATGTACTGCACTATTAATGGACTCCTTAACCATTTAATGTTATGCTAGGATTTGTTAGGTTTCTATCTTTTTAATGTGGCCCTAACCACATTTTTCCCGTAGGTCCTGTGGTGCTATTTTGCATAGCGTGAAACCTTTCAGGAACACAGGTCATGTTATAGCAGAATGACTATAAATAAATAACATCAAGTCATGTTAAATACGAGCAAGGAACAAAGCAATGAAAAGGATAAACAGTGCTGGGGATGGCTGTTTCAGAGCGACCAGGAACAAACACTAGGGAAGGCCTCTGGGAGAGGGTGCCATTTAAGCACATTATTGAGTGAAAGTGCACCAGGAGGACATATAAAGATGAACGTCCCAGAGAGGAGGAGCATAACATGCAGTATCCTTGAGATAAGAACGAACTTCTTCCTGTAAGGCCAGAATGGAGAAGCACAAACAAGGGGGAAGAGTGGTAGGTGAAGAGGCTGAAGAAACTCAGACACCAGATTACACAGAGTATTTTCATATAGGCCTTGTAAGTAACAGAGAGTCACTGGAGGGTTCTGAGCACGAGTGATGTGAACTGACCAGTATTTTAGTGGACCACTCTGGACTGTGGGGGGAAATGATTGTGTGAAGCAAAAAGAACACCATTCAGCAGGCTCTTACACAGTCCCGGTAAGAGAAGATAGTAGCTAGGAGTATAATGGTTGCATTTTAAGTACTAAAAACTGGTTATAAGTGCAATCCAAGTGAAGTATTTAGGCTACTATTAATTATTGAAACTGGAAAGCAAGTTTTTAGCACTATATGAAACCTTAGTTTGATCTTCAAATTATATTTCTAAGAACAACCACTTAAACAGGAATAATCCTCATCAGCCTGTTTCACAAAGAGTTGTTAAAGAATGAGATGAGAAACAATGTAAAAGAGCTTTCAAAATTATGATTTATCACATAAATCATAAATGGAAAGGAAACTCTTCTTAGGATACATTTGCAAGACCTAAGTAACTGGTTTTGAAATGATTAACAAAGAGTTATCTCCAGTTCTTAGGACAGAATCCCAGAAGCGGAATAGTCCCACTTATAGAATGTGAGTCCCACTTACAGAAACCCTGTAAAGATGCCCCAGCTCATTGTTATCTTTACTCTTTCAAGCATAACATGATAAACTACATACACCACAACCATTCTGCACAACAGAAGACAAGAAGCAGATGCTTAACAGAGACAATCTAGAATAAGTTTCCTGTGAATTATGGACCAAAAATCCTAAATATGTTACACCAAAAACTTTAAATATATCTTACACAACTAAAAAACATTTTGTTCAATCAAGACAGCCTTTAAATATCAAAGCAAAAACTCTGGTCAACTTTCACATTAAAACTCTTTCTAAAACTAAAACACTGATTTGATAACTTGGTCTAGAACTACACACATATATTGTACCAATGTCAATGTCATGGTTTTGATAATGTACTAAATTAGGTATGATGTAACCACAGGGGATGCTGGGTGAAAGCATTAAGAGGATACAAGCAAACTGACTTTAAATTAATTAGTGCTATAGTAAACACCCACCAAATAAGCTTCCAATATGCTTAAATGTTTCATCTGAGAGTGTGAACAATTTACCAGAGTATAGAGGACCAATTTCTAGAGTCCACTATTCAATTTTATACAAGTAAATTTTCCCTCATTTGTAGAACTGTAAAACAGGGATGCTATCTGTTCTACCTCCCAAGAGCAACATGAGGATCAAATTAAACTTTATTTTTATAATACTTTCTAGCATTATAAATGCAAAGCATACTTCCTTTCTATTCAAAACAAAGTTATCTGAGTAACTATAAGGCCATGTTACACAAGTACCAGTCTATCATCCAACATGTAAAGCTTCAAACGTTACTAAAGTATATTTTAAAACCTATAAAAGTACCCATTATCCCCAAATAGTTTCTACTGAACAATTTCAAATGTTATAGTATCCTTCGTTTAAAAATTAGATGAAAATACATTTCTGAATATCTCCAAATATATAGCTAAATGACAAAACAAGATAAAAGCTTTCACTATGCAGCTAAAAACTTTAAAATCTTTAGAACAATAATTACTAAACCACTAAGGGTACTTTACTTTGTACTCAAAGATATTTGAATGCTAACTAAAAAGCTATGCAAATTCAATGAAGTCCAACAAATCAGAAAACCAACAAAGATTATTCTGCTATCAGTCAATTGAGCTGTCTCCCCAGAAAAGAGGTTTCTAAAAAGTATTCCAAATGTATCTTGTAAGTTTCTTAACAGTTAATTCTGAGAGGAATAGTGTGAAAAATGGAACTCCCACGAGGCTGAAGTTTTGTGGAACAGCTTTCCAGAATCCTTGTAAAGATACCTTTCCCTCCTAAACTCATCTGTACTATCATCATTCTTAAATTTAGTTACTTGGTAAAATAATCATTTGAAACTTGTTCTCCAGAAAAAATACTTTCATAACCAAACAGAAAGTGTTTTTAAAATTCCACGAAAATACAAATTCAACCTGAATCGTATGCTCATACTTCTAAGGTCTGGATGTCAGCTGCACTTTTAAAACATGTCTAAGCTATATAAAAAAAAAAAAAAAAAAAAAACCCAAAAACCTTAAGATTCTTGTTTTTGGTTATTTTTAAACAAAACATTTTAAACAAAAGACTGCTTTGCAAATAAATCACAGAATACATAAAAAATAGCTTGATTCACGAAGTTAAAATATTATCCTCTCACAGAACTTCCCTTTACTTACAATAAACCACATTCCCTTTAATAAATCCTAAAGGACAAAATTTAACTCTTAACTGCACATATTATGTTGCAGTCAGTCTTTTAGCTAAGGATTTCTAGGACAAACAATCCAATAGACAATCCTTCTCAATAATTGCTTTCGTACTTTCCATGGTAAATTACTTAAAGTCATTTTATACATCTGAACTGGCACTTTTTAAGGAAATCCAAGGTGCTATAGAAGACATCTAGTAATTACTGTAAAAAAATATGTTGCGATGTGGATAGATGCCAGTAAAATCCAATCTCGGAAAAAAACACACACATTTTGTAAGTTCCACATCCGTTTGTTTTGTAAGATGCAAGTTACAAAGCATAGCACATAGGCTTTTACGTTATTAGGTATTTACTAAACTCATTAGATTTTTTTTAAACACTAAAATGAAAACACATCTGATATTAAATCAATAAACAATGCAGTAACCCGTTCTTATATCAAGTTGTTTCTTAACACATGGGCAGAGAACCCAGCTCACTTCCATCTGACTTTGGGTAATGGCTTTGTGTTTAAATAGACAAATACCTATCTATGTACAGATATCTATACATAAATGTATATTTAAAAATTAAAATCTAAAAAGATACAAATGTTTGTAATAAGATGATACTTATATACTTTGAAAAACTCCATTTCAAACACGTATCAGCAATCAAGGCAAACACCTGGAGTCAATGTATAATGACAAAATAAGTATTAAAATGAGAAAATGACTTCGTATCTTTAAAAGAATGGACACCAAATCTGCACTCCAAACTTCAGAACACAGCTTCTATTAGTTAAAGTCTCCAGAGGAAGACAGATAAGCAGCTAAAAAGCGAATCAGAAAGTGGGGCCTAACTCGGCAAATGACTATCAGAAAAACAAGGAAGTTTCTTACAAATGGAAGAATCAGCAAACAGATGCAAATAAAGAAAACTAAAAGCCTAGAAAAGGTATCTGGAATTCATATAAGAAATAAAATTAAAATAAAAATGAAGAAAAAAGGAGTACAGAGAAAGTAAGCAGTTAAGCTAAAACCACCACTAGCTGACAAGAGTCAGTCTTCCAAACTTGGTTCCAGGACAGGATCACATTTTATCTTTACTTCCAGGAATACAACACAATTGTTGCCCCATGTTTGTTGAATAAGTAACAGAATGGTCTTGGGATTATTTCACCTATAAAGGAATTATCAGGTACAGTTAACTATAAATGTTTGAAAGCACTTACAGAACTTTCCTAGAGTACCTAAACTGACTTCTTCCTGGATTTAGAAATAGATGATACATTAAACCAGATCACAACCACTAAAAGAGAACCCAAGATACTTATCCATAAGGAGATGAAGTGCCACATCCTATTTTGTCACAATCACCAAAATTTGAAAAATAAAGCACAGTACAATGCAAACAGTACCTGCCTTCCAAAAGCTAATGTTTAAGATGAAATCCACTACATAAGAGTGATTGAGAATAGTATCTCAGACTGTACATAACACTAGGGAAAATTTATCCACAAAATTAAAAATATTAATAGTTTAAGTAATTTTGCCAAAGAACTTCTAACACTTAATAACCAAACCCACCTGCTACTGGTTACTTACAAACAAAAATAGTTTATCTGCATAAGTAGCACAGAACTACAGCTATGTTCATCAGAACTATATTCACCTCCCATCCAATAACCCATCTAAATTCTTCCATCTCAACACAATCTGACCATCTTCTGACATCGCTAATTTCCTCAACCCAGTAACTATGTACAGAGGAGACCCATGTTTCCGAGTTATCTGAGCACACTGAACAAAGCAGTTCTCTATCCCAAGAGGCAAAAAAGAAGACCAGAAGATGCAGGATATTTTTTAAAAGTAAGTATTGAGAAGGTAGTTGGCAGTCAGAGGCAGAAAGCCACATGGACTCGAGTTTCCTTAGTAGCTTCTAAAAGCACAATCACTGCTGAATATTTGTATATCAAACATGTTACCTATTAAGGAGAAATTTTATAGTGGGGAAAAAACCATGTTTTAATCACCTTAGTGAAATTGGTTTGTTGCTCAATACATGCTTTAGACATGAAATTGCATTTTTTGATAAATTCTGGGCAAATTAAATCTGAAGTTATTGAATTTACTTCATTTACTTTTTCTTAGCCTCCCACCACAACGAACTTAAGATGAGGTAAGGTAGTAACTTAAGGGTAACAGCACTATACAAAAGAAATGAGGCATACTTTTAAAAAGTTGAATATCTGTATGAACACAGCATAGAAATTACATTAATAAGACCCTGGAGAATACAGAAAGTAACATTTTAAATCCTTACAACAAAAACCCGTAAGAATTTTATAATCACAACTGGTTTTTTAAACCTGTAAACGATCTCAAAAACCCTACTGAACTTTTAAATTCATAATGTATCAGTAGGAAATACATTTGAACTCCTTACAAAAGTAAATGAAGCAGCAATAAAAATTTTAAACTGAGCCAAATAAACTGAAATCTTTACTTGAAAAGGTGAAAATTCCTTTCTTGGAAAAATGTTCTGCATTTCTCTCATCATTAATAAAGCATTTGATAGGTTATATTCATAAAGGCATTCTCTTCTTACATGCCATTGGTATCCATTTTAAAATGCTCGTCAGATCAGCACCTTACTTCTATAGTGACTTGTTTAGGGATTAATTGATGGAAATAAAATATTTTGATGACACAACCATATGGTCATGTCCACAGGCTGGAAAGATCACTGCTACCTATTGTTTTACAGAGAGCTATTGTTAAATATATGTGGAAGTTTCATTAAAAAAGCTACTCACCACCATCCCTCTCTCTAACTCTGTGAATATGCACATTTTTGGCCTTACTGTGACCTGTGCTGTCACTATATTTGTTTTCAGGACTATCAGATCTCCGCAACATTTTATTTGGTGGTGAAGGATCTGCGGCGTCTCGCATTTTTTCATGTCTGTGATCACCACTACTGGGGTGACTCTTCGATGAATACTTAAGTGCCTGTAAAACATCACCCCCCCAAAAAAAAGAGAGAAAGAATTGAAACTTTAAACTTAACAATAAACCAAATCAATTTTAGCATATGGTGTATTAACTTCAGTTTCGTGAACTTTTATCAATAAAATTAAAATTTCCATTTTCAATTCTGCCTCTAAGTTATTCAGACAAGACTTAAACGCCCCAGAGTTATAAGGCTCCTCATACAAATCATGTTCAAAAAAGGAAACAGAAAAACACTTCATTAAATATACTGTAAATACCAGAAACCAAACACCTTGGCACATTAATTCCACAGTGTTTTTCTGCAAATTACAAAGTTTAGCCCAAAGTAGAAACTCATGTACTAGTTCCATAGTCTGTGATCTTGTATACTAGTGTAATCTTGTGTTCTACAACTGATAGGCATAAATAAGCAGAAGCAGGTTTCTGAAAACCTACAAAAAAAGAAAGCATCAGGTTCTCCAGCTTTCTGATTCAAATAAAACATTTCAGGCCTAACTCACCTACTCTTGCAGGTGTGGAAAAATAATTTTAAGGCATAAAAACATTGGTCAATACTTCCTACTTCCTAACATAACTTAATGGAACTCCCTCAGAAAAATGGTTCAGTTTTATTCTAACACACACTTAAGACAACCATAATAGACCAGTCTTTCACAGTGTGTAATTACAATGTTTCAGAGGAGCAGATTCAAGAGAGTTTAATCTCTTGACTATCCAAAGGTAATGAACAACGATTTTACACTTCAAGGGACCTAAGGCTTTTAACTTGAGCTTTAACAACTCCGGCTAGCCAGTAACAGAACTATCAGCTTAGAAACCCTTTAAGCGATTAAATGTACTAAGTAGAATGTATTTACTTCTGGTGTCATCTGATAGTTACCGTTTATGAGATTCTTCCCCCTCAAAACAGGGCCCACTTCTATAATTTTTAAAAACTTGATATGCAGAAACCGCAGTAACAAAAAGGAACCTTACATACCTAGAGCCATCTATATTAGAATGAATTATCCAAGTATCCAAAGATCTCAACTCGTACAAAGAGAAAAGCACTATCTCTCGCTAGTAAGGCAATTCCTTACGCCAAAACCATTCAAACGGGGAGGAGATAGTTTAGGACATACTAAGAGCTGCAGATCAATTAATCATTTCTTCCTAGGCTCTCCTAATTTAAATATCATTACGTTATTTTTAGTGCCCAAATACAATAAATAAATACTGCTTAGAAGTCACCTATCACCTCATCCCATCGATTCCTTCACACTGAAATAATAGAGTCAGGTCCTTCCTGGCTAGGAATATTTTTCCAAAAAAAAAAAAAAAAAAAGAAAAAAAGAAAGAAAAAGAAAAAACAAACCCTGAACTTCCTCCAGTCACCTGTCAAAATAAGTCACTCAACGTTGTTGGAGAGCGCTAATGGCACCAAACACAAATTTTAAGGGGACCCGCGGTGCTAGTTTCAGATTTGTTGCACCGAAGGGCCTGTAGCGACTTCTGAAGCCTGCGCTCGAGTAGCAGTTCCTCCCTTCCCCCTCCGTCCCCCCACCCACCCCTCCACCCCGGCCTCGGCTGGTACCTGGTAAGGCTGCGAGTCCCCCCTCCGGTCGTGACAGCTGAAAAACAGGAAGAGAGACGGCGATATGAGACACCTCGGGCGGGGAGGAAGAAAACGGGTGCCCCCCCCCCCAGCGCCCCTCCCCGCGGGAGACCTACCAAACGTACCGGCAACGAACACACACACACACACGACTGAAAGGCGGTAACGAGGGCGAAACGCCGCGAACCCGGCCCTCCGCTGCCTCCACACTCACTCAGTCCTCGCCTGCTCGCGCGGCTGCTCCTCCTCCCCAGCCCGATCCGGATCAGGGTTAACAACAAAAATGGCGGCTCGGCCAGCACCAGATAAGGAGGAACAGCCCCCCCCCCCCTCCCCGCGCCGCCGCCGCCGCCGCCACCGCCCCCCGCCCGCGCTGCGGCCCGGCCCGAAACGAAAAGACAATTTACCCATCACTGAGTCTCTGCTGTTTCCTCGCATACATTACCATCAATGCCCGGCCTGTGAGTGTGTGTCGGGGGAGGGGGAGAGCGGCCGCGAGAGGCGGGCGGGCGGGCGCGCAGGCGGCGGGCGGGCGGCAGCACCGGCACCAGGGCCCGGCGCGCCCTCGGCGACTCTCAGCACCTCCCCGTTAGTGGCGCCGGCGTTCCCGGGCCATCTCCCTCCGCCGACACCACGCTCACGCTCAGCCCGGGCAGCGGCGCCAACTACACGGCGGCAGCGGCGAACCGGGGGGAGGGGGCAAGAAGACGCGTCCGGCTCAGCCCCGCGGAGAGCTACCGCCTCCTCCGCCTTCTCCTCCTCCTGCTCCGCCGCCTCCTCCCCTCCTCCCCCCGTCGCCGCCGCTGCCTGGTCCTTCTCCTCCGCCTCCTGCCGCCGCCGCCGCCGCCGCCGCTGGTGCCGCCGCTGCCGCTCCACCAACTACATCCGGGCAACTCGGACGCCGCGGCCTTCGGAAAACCTCGGCAGTTTCCGCCGCGCCCCTCCTCTCCCACCCTCTGCCTGCCTCCCCGCCCCGCGCGGCTCCGGAACGCCGCCTTCGGCAAACCTCGGCCCGCCCCGGCCTTCCTCTTCCTCTGAGGCCTGGCTCGCCTCCTCGCTACCCGGCAGGTCTTTCCGGTTGCCGCTTCTTTTCCTCACACGCAAATCTGGCCGCTGCCGTTCCAGTTTAGGGATAGTCCCGCTCGGGGACCCTCTCGAGGCTGTTCCCGGGGGCTCCGGGATGCGCGGGGAGGGAGCCGCCTTCGGGAGGAGGACGGTGGGGCGCGAGAGAAGCCATCGCGGACTAAATAAAGGAGTCTGCGGCTGCTGCGCGTGCGCCCAGAGGCGCGGGGGTGGGCGGGTGCCCTTGAGTGAGCTCTTCGGCCGCCGGCCCCCGCCCCTTCGGGCTCCGGCGGGGTGGTCGGACTCCCCCCCCCCCCACTCCCCGGTTAGGCGGCGGGCGGACGGTTACCAAGGAGCTTCCTCGGTTGGCAACGACAGCAGCCGCCCTCGGGGAGGTGGGGAGCGTGCCGCTGCTCCCTTTAGCCCGCTCCCGGGAGCCGGAACCCGGGCCTGGGCACCTGCCTCAGACCGGAAGCCGGGCGCGCGGCCGGCCTTCGGTGGGCAGGGGCTGCGCTGAGCTCGCCCGTCGACGCGCTGGAAGTAAGTGTCACCCCGGAGGCGTGCAGGAAAGCGAGCTTGCCGGGCGAGGAAAGACGCAGGCGTTACGGGGTGTCGTACAGAATGCGGGAAGACCCGGCGCCCCAGCGGCTGTAAGGCGAAGGTCCCCGGTTCGAGGAGGGAGCGCGGGCGCGCGCGCGCGGCTTGGGGCAGTGAATTAAAACCGAAACTGATCTGGAGCGGGATGGTTTCCAGGGGAAAAGGGTTGACCCGCCGCCTCATCCTTGAGTATTTTCCGTCCGCGGCAGTGTCCTCCCCACCCTCACCTGTATTTCCCATTTTTCTCTTCTAGTTCCTCTTTGTCCTTTAAGTCCTTTGGTGAAAGAAAACTCATTCGAACGTTCTGCATGTGAATAAAGGCATAGGGGGTGCTAAATGGAGCTGCTACGAATTGAATTTTATAAACCGCTACCGGCGCAATGCCAACTTTGGCGTATTGGGAGGGGAAAAGTCAGGTGTACCCCCCAAAATTAAGCGTGGGGTGGTTAGTGGTTGATATTCAGGTGGGTTTTTTTTCCCCTGCGCTGAATTTCTTATAAGGCAGCATTAACTTAACGAATAGATTGTAATAAACATAAAGGAAGTATATACTTATTTGCGTAAAAGAGAAAGGTAAAACGGGAAACCAGAAAAAAACAAGACCCCACCAAAAACCAGTATCCAAAAGTAGCTGACTTGGTTTCCAACAATTATCCTTATTGCTGGGCCTAATAAAGAGAAGGAATGAAGTGGGGAAGAGGCCCTGAAATCACAATTGATTGAAGAAAAAATGCTTACATACCCTCATTTGTCAAGTCCCCCTGCCCGATGTTAAGATTATTGCTTTTTGTGAGGACCAGTAAAAGCTTAATACCCCTTGTGAGCTATTGGTAACTAAAACAAAACTGCTAGTGACTGAAATGGGGAAAAAAAATTAAAAACCTAGAGTCTTACGTGCAATTTCTAACACGTTTGTAACAAATGCACTGAAGATACAGGTTAGCAGAGTACACACAAATATATAAATCCTTTGCAGAATCTTTTTGAAAACCGGCAGCAAAAATTATTACTAATTTCTTGATGGTAATCATGTGCTGAAACTTTGACATATACCGTTTGATCAAAAGCCGCGAACTGGAGGAAACTACAAGGCAATGTACAGTTTTCATTATTCATAGATTCCATATTTGCAAATTTGCCTACTCACTAAAAATTTGTAACCACCAAATCAGTGTGCATAGCATTCATGGGCATGCACACGGTGGCAAACAGTGTAACATTCCCAGCTGTGTTGAACAAGATAGCACTCCCTTATTAATTCAGCTCTCATATTGTAAATAAATGTACTTCTCATAATATATATACTTTTGTGGTTTTTGCACTTTCCATGCTTTTTATTGGTTTTGCTGTTTTAAATGCCCCTCCAAGCGTAGTGCTAAAGTGCTGTCTAGTACCCCTAGGCACAAAATGTGATGTGCCTTGTGGAGAAAACACAGGCCCTAGATAAACTTTCAGGCTTCTTATTTGTGCTCTTGACTGTGACGAGTTCAGTGTTAAGGAATCAATAATGAATATAAGATGTTTAAATAGAAACTGATGAAAATGTTGTGACCAGAGTGCTTCTGGAACCTAACCCTGTTTTCCCCTAGGAACAGATCAGTGTTCACGGTGACTTCATAGAACTACCTCACAAAATAAGAATCAGTTATTTACTAAAAGGTACATCTAAATGTTATACCCATGTTTTAAAAAATCCCTTGCCTATTTTTAGATTCCATTATCCATTGTTATAAACCCTTTGTGAATACCTTCAATCCTTTCCTTCTCTCTTCCATTTTATCTTTCTAATCCACAGTCCTGGTTAAGTCACTGTATGCTTGCTGCAGAGCAGTTGAACTTGGCTGGAGAAAAACACAGCCCTGCTAACTCCAGATTGAGCTCCTTGTGTTCTCCCCATACCCTTAGTCTAATTTCCTTAATACGTTTACGCCTGTTCTCTTAAACAGCTGTTTAACTTCTTAATCCTACTCCTCCTGAGTAGATCCTTATTATGCTTCTAATCTCTCCAGGGAAATAGAAAAAAAAAATCAGAAATCAATAACAGCTGTCTGCTACTCACCATTGCATCTACCAACCTTTCTATATCTGAATATGCTGCTATACTCCAGTAACTGTGGATCAACTGTCAAAATTACTAAGAGCAAACTTGGCCACCTTTGCCTTGAATTCTGTTTAACTCTTGGAATTGTCTACTTTACGATTTTTTCACTCTTAAGTGATTCATTCCTGTCAACTTGAAAACATGTTTTAATAGCTGCCATCATTTAAAAAAAAACTTGGGCCGCCTGAGTGGTTCACACTATTTCACTTTTAGAAAGGTCTTTCCTCTGAAGACTCTGTGTATGGCACCCCACCATTCTCTCTCTGTCATCCTTTTTTTTTTTTTTAACTATTTGCCATATAATACATATTTTGTTTATTGGTTGTCCCCCACTATAATGATATCTCTGTGACATCAGAAAAATATGTTGAATGAAAGGATATTTACCTACAAAATTGCTAAAAGAAATAGAAGGGGCGCCTGGGTGGCTCAGTTGGTTGAACATCTGACTCTTGTTATCGGCTCTGGTCATGATCTCATGGTCATGAAATCAAGCCCTACATTGGTCTCCGTGCTGACAGCATAGAGCCCGCTTGGGATTCTCCCTTTCTCTCTGCTCCTCCCCTGCTTGGGCTCACTGTTTCTCAAAATAAATAAACACTAAAAAAGGAAACTAGCAAAGTATTGTCGTCTTAAGAAGAAAAGACATGTGGCTATAAGATCCAGTCTGGCTGTCACAAATAAAATAGAGAAAAGCTGGCTTATTCCTAATGCGGATAAAATATTGTATTAGATAACATTTGAAAATTTACATGTATAACAAATCTTAGACTATTTACATTCCTCTCTATTGAGAGATTGCAAGTTTGTATGTGCACAAAAGATCCATATTTCAACCAACAGATTAACGTATCAGCCAATAGAGAGGAAGAACTATTGGCCCATTAGGCTGTAGGTGACCATGATTTTAATGTGATCCTATTCATGGAGAAGAGTCAAAAAGTGAAGTCCTCAAGCCTCTAGTTGTAAAAGTGACTTAAAAAGGTTTTGCTAGAATTTATTTTTTTAGTTTTGTTTTTTGAAGGGGCGGGAGTTGTATTTGAGAGAGACAGGGAGAGAGCCGGGAAGGGGCAGAGGGAGAGGAAGAGAAAATCTTAAGCAGGCTCTACACCCAGCACAGAGCCTGACACAGGGTTCAGTCTCACAACTTGTGAGACCATGACCTGAGCCAAAATCAACAGTCAGATGCTCAACCAACTTAGCCACCCAGGTGCCCCGGTTTTGCTAGAATTACTAAAGGATCACAAAATAAGAATGTATTCCCTGAAATTTTTACCTATTTTCTCTGTCATTGCCTTCCTCCCATACAGCATAGTATAGTGGTTAAAAGCATGGCTTTTGGAATCAGAATGACATAATGTAAAGCTCTGGCTACATTATTCACTGACTAGCAAGCAGTGTGACGTCAGGTAAATTACTAAAATTTCAGTGATTATGCTTCCTTGTCTCTAAAATTGGCTTGATAGGGTATAAGGCTGTTTGTCAGAAGTAAATGAAATTACATAAATACTTTAGCAGCACCTGGCATATACATGCCCTATTGCTGGTGGTTATTATTCATTCATTAAAAAAACCAAAAACATTATTGACCTGTGTATCATGTCTTGGGAACACAGTATTAAGCAAATTAACTTAGTTTCTGCTCTTACAGAGTTTATATATATATATATATATATATATATATATTTTTTAATTTTTTTTAAGGTTTTAGTCATTTTTCAGAGACAGAGCATGAGCAGGGGAGGGGCAGAGAGAGAGGGAGACACAGAATCTGAAACAGGCTCCAGGCTCTGAGCTGTCTGCATAGAGCCCAATGTGGGGCCCGAACTCACAGACTGCAAGATCATGACCTGAACTGAAGTCAGATGCTTAATCAACTGAGCCACCCAGGTGCCCCCAAGAGAGTTTGTATTTTAACTGCAATATGTAACTAAAAAGAAACCGTTTGAGTTCTCAGAGTTGTGATGTAAGGCTTTCATTCAAATATGTGGAAAACTAGGAAAGCTGCAACCAAAATCAGTACTTAGAAAAGGGGAGTAAAAATCTCCAGGACAGCACCATATTAGTAAATGGTGTATCTTTTTAAGCAGAGATAATAGTGTAAATAGTTAACAGGTCCAGAGGTCCTTATTTACTCATGTGAGGTCTGAATTTACAAACTAGCCACTTTTCAAAGTCCTTCCAAGTGATAGATGGTAAAATACAGCCAAGACTGAGAACTGTACCCTAAACACTTTGACTCTGTCTGGCAGAACTGCGGCCTGAATTAGACCAAACATCTGAGCAATTGCACACTGCCAAAGGCTATTGGAAAATACAGCAGTCTGATTCCACTAAAATTTCATAATCACTAAAATCAAATGAACCCTAAGTACATCTAGACAATCTTCTATTTATATATCTCTTCAACTTTTAACCAGGTTTTCAAACTTCCACTCTCCTCAAATCTACCCTCCTCACTTTACTACCTCCCCGACACTCTCAGAAGATCACATCATCACTTTCCTCCCAAACTGAAGCCATCAAATAGAAATTTTATCTTTCCAAATTTGCAAATCTCCCTACACGCATCCT
This sequence comes from Panthera uncia, assembly GCF_023721935.1. Taxonomy (NCBI): domain Eukaryota; kingdom Metazoa; phylum Chordata; class Mammalia; order Carnivora; family Felidae; genus Panthera; species Panthera uncia. Next base: position 25,553,946 of record NC_064809.1, on the reverse strand, counting down.
CCCTACTTAACAACTTACTGAGTACCCACTATGTGCTGGGGATACATGAATGAGCCATACAAAGAAAAATCTTTACTTCCCCCTCACCAGCTTACCTTTTAGTGGGGGAAGATGGGAATAAAACAAATACGTGGTATGGCAATTTAGAAAGTAGTAAATACTATGGAGAAGAGTGGAGGGTTATAAGAAGGACTTGATTAAGAAGTAATCAGTAGTCATTGAGCAGATGACATTTGAGCAAAGACTCGAAGGTGGTGAGAGAGCAAGCTGTTTGGCGGTTTGGAGAGGAGTATTCCTGGCAGGAGGAACAGCAAAAGCAAACGTCTAGAGGCAGGAGTTTGGTGTGTAAGAACAATAAGGAAGTGGGGGGGGGGGGGAGTGGTTACTTCTTTCTACTTCTGACAGCTCCTCTCATTCCTTTTTGCAGAAGGGAAAAGTTTTAGGAAATGCAGTCAAATAGGTTAAAGGAGGGGTATTAAGGGGCAGATCATGAAGGATCTAACAGGCCATTGTGAGAAGGTTGGCTTTTATTCTGAGTGAGATGGGAAGCCATTGGAGAGTTAAAAGCAGAAAAGTAATGCTAGCTACTGCGTTAAGAATAGTCTATGTGGCAAGGAAGAAGCCAGAGAAATTAGCTCGGATGCTACTGCATCGTCCTAAGGTCCCTGTTTCAAAACAGGAATTAAGCTTCTCTAAGGTTATTTCCTTCCCCCATGCTTTCCTTCCACCTCTTAAGTTACTTTACACTAACAATTACCCCTTTCTTTGTGTGTTTAAACTCTCCCTTTTATTTGGATTGTATCCATTTTTTTAAAAACATGCCTGAATCCTATGTCAAAAAACCCTATCCCCTCCTTGATCCCAGTTGCTACACTGTCCCATTCCTCAGTTCAGCTAAACTTCCAGTAAGCCTTGTCTCCGGCACCTCACTGGTGTCATTCCAGGTTACTGTCATCTGCCCCCATAATATCACCAAAATACAGTTTTCTAATGCAGTGGTTCTTGAAGAGATAGTGCTAATTATTCTCTAGGGGGCATTTGGAGCTATGCGGCAGTACTTGGTTTTGATTTGTATATTCTTGGTTATCACTTAAGGCTGAAGAATGGCACTGCTGTTTAGTTATCAGGGATCAAGTATACCTAACATACTGCAATGTGTAGGACAGTCCCTCACCTTTAAGCATTATCCTCCTTGGAGTGCCTGGGTGGCTCAGTCAGTTAAGTATCTGACTTTGGCTCAGGTCATGATTTCACAGTCTGTGGGTTCAAGCCCCACCTCGGGCTCTGTGCTGATAGCTCTCTGTCCCTCTGCCTCTCCCCAGCTTGTGCTCTCAATAATAAATAAATAAACTTTAAAAAAATTATTAAAAGAAAAAAAGAAGGGCACCTGGGTGGCTCAGTCAGTTGGGCATCTGACGTCGGCTCAGCTCATGATCTCACGGTTTGTGGATTCAAACCCCACATTGGGCTCTGTGCTGACAGCTTGGGGCCTGGAGCCTGCTTTGGATTCGGTGTCTCATTCTCTGTCTGCCCCTCCCCCATTTGTGCTCTGTGTCTCAAAAATAAATTAATGTAAAAAAAAAATTTTTTTTAAAGAAAGAAAAAAAGAATTACCCTTCTCAAAATACCAGTATCATGTTGAAAAATAGTCTTGGGTGCCTGGCTGGCTCAGTTGGTAGAGTATGCAACTCTTGATCTTGGAGTCGTAAGTTCAAGCACCACATTGGGCATAGAGATGGAAGGAAGGAAGCAAGGAAGGAAGGAAGGAAGAAAACTTCTTGAAAAACAGTCTTAAGGTCACAAATGACTTCTATGTACCTGTTTTCACTGAACATATTCCAATCTTTTTCCTACTTGGTCTTAGAATATTTGGCAGGAATAGCTACTGTTTGCATTACATTCTCTCTTAGCTTCTATAATGCATCACATTCTTTGTTTTCTTTCTTCTTCTCTGACAGCCCCTCTCATTCCTTTTTGCAGATTCATCCTCTTCTACTCCACTACCAAATGTTGAAGTTCTCCGTGAATCAGTCTCTTGTGGGTTATGTCAACAAAAATGTCCATTGTGGAACTCCAGGGACCTGTCCCTCCACATAAACAGCAAATAATTTGGCAATAATTGTCAAAAGCAAGTTTATGTGAACTGGAAATTAGTAAAAGGTTACAGTAACCAGGCAAACATTTAATCAAGAACAAGGTGGTAGAATCCCATTAGGAGAGCTTTGTGTTATTTAAACTAACCCTAGCCCCATTTCTTCATCCCCAGTTCAGTGGCAGTTTTGAAGACAACAGCCTCATTTCTGGTGTAGGTTCCTGGTGCCAGAGGTAGCAAAATGGACCTTGTTATTGGAGAATTGTAGTAGTTTATTTTGACCTGTCTGGTGGCTCCCTGAAGGACTGGGGCAAGGGCTTGCCCTTATTTTGCCTGATGTGGAACTTCCTGAGTCAAAGGTGACTACTGAGGGGATGTTTGTCAAGAACATTTAAAGGCAAATTTATTAGCTGCTGCTAGTTGGGGAAAGGAGGAACAGTTGGGGCAAACAATAGACACAACAGAAGGCCTGGGAGGAAAGGCTGAAGAGTGAAATACTTTGGAGAATAAAATCTTTGAAAAGCTCCTACATATTCCTTGGAATCTAAAAGACTACCTGGGGCAAATGGTCAGAAAAAACCCTGCAAATTTCCTAAAGTCTCACCTCTGGCTAATGTTCAAGATCTGCTCAGATTTGCTTAATGAAATCTAAGATAGATTTATAAATTGCCCATTTGGGTGATAAAGACATGCTCCAACACACGCAAAGAGCCCTCTGATAAAGCCTGGAAATTGTTTTCTTCATTTTTTGACTCTAGGCACTTAAGGAAATCTCTGTTGAATCACTAGCTGACCACTAAACCAACAGAACAGAAATTTGAGTGGTAACAAATAAGGAATACAGACTTCATAAAGTTAGTTCAGAAAAGTCATTAAACAAACAAAAGCAACCACAGTAAACAGCGAAAACATTCCAGGGAGGAAGAAGAATCTGATTTCCAGACTTGCCACATTGTAATAATCAAAGTGTATATGCTGGTCTATTAGCATATAGCTCTTCATTTAGTATATAGCTAATCCAAGACTAAGGTCTCAAAGGATGCCCTGAACACTTCAGTTGGTCAGTGTATACCTGCTCAGTGACCAATATACAGGGAAAAAAAAAAAAGAAGAAGCTAATAGAAACTGTCCCCAAGGAAGCACAGACACTGGACTTACTAGACAAAGACCTTCCACCAACTCTTTTAAATATGCTGGAATAGCTAAAGGAAACCATGAACAAAGAACTAAACGAAATGAGGACAGCAATGTGTCACCAAATAGAGAATATTGATAAAGAGGTTGAAGTCTCACCAAATAGATAATATTGATAAAGAGGTTGAAATTACAGAAAGAAACTAAATAGAACTTCTGGAGTTGAAAAATATAATAACAAACTAAAAGTTCACTAGAGGAATTCAACAATATGTGTGAGCTGTCAGTTAAGGAACTCAGCAGACTTCAAGATAGGTCAGCTAAGACTACCTAACGTGAGGAGCAGAAAAGAAAAAGAATGAAGAAAAATGAATATAGGAGACCTGTGGCACAATATCAGGCATACCAATATATGCATAATGGGCATCCCAGAAGGAGAGTAGAGAGAGAAAGGGAAGAAATAATGGCCAAAAACTTCACAGATTTGAAGAAAGACATGAACTTAAATATCCAAGAAGCTCAATGAATTCCAAGTAGGATAAACTCAGAGACTCACACCAAGACACATTGTAATCAAACTGTCACAAGCCAGTGACAAAGAGAGAATCCTGAAAGCAACAAGAGAGAAGCAAGTCCTCACATACAAGGGATCCTCAATAAAATTAACAGTTGATTTCTCAACAGAAACTATGGAAACCAGGGGGCAGTGGAATGACATCCAACGTGCTGAAAGAAAAAAAACAACTGTCAGTCAAGAATTCTATATCCAGCAAAACTATCCTTCAAAAATGAAGGGGAAGTTAAGACAGTCTCGGAAAAGCAAACACTGAGAGAATTTGTCGTTAGTAGACCTTCCCTACAAGAAATATTAAAGGGAGTTTTTCAACCTGAAATGAAAGGACACTAGGCAATAACTTGAATCCACATGAGTAAGCACTGTTAAAGGTGACTATATAGGTAATGTAAAAGTCAGAGTTAATGTATTTTTGGTTTGTAGCTTTTTTTCTGTATGACTTAAAATACAACAACAACAACAAAAACCAGTAATTATAAATCTATATGATTGGGCACATGGTGTATAAAGATGTAATTGGCAATAACATAGGATGAACCCTAAGAGCAAAGAGTTTTTTATACCCTTGAAGCTAAGTTGATTTTTATTTGAACAATATTGTTATTAGTTGCTAATTATAGTCCCCAGGGCAACTATTAAGACTAAAAATTATGTAGTAAAATAAATGACGAGAGAAGTAAAAGATACACTAGAAAATAGCTAGCACAAAAGAAGTCAGTAGTGGAGGCACTGAGCAACATAAAAGATATACAACATATGAGAAAGCAAATGGCAAAGTAAGTCTTTATCACTAATCACATTGAATATAAATGCATTAAACTCCAATTAACAGGCAGAATGGATTTTTTTTTTTTTTAGAATGGATGTTTTTAATGTTCTAATTATATCCTCTCTACAAGGGACTCACTCTAGAACCAAAGAACCAATGAGTTGAAAGGAGGGAAGGAGATATTCCAAGATACCTCAGATGCATGCAGAACAGTCTCCGGTATAGAATATAGGTTGGTCCATAAAATAAGTCTCAATAAATTTAAAAAGATTGAAATCATATCATTTATCTTCTTTTACCACAATGGTATGAAACTACAACAGAAATTTTAAAATAAGAGGAATGAAAAAGAAAACAGTGCACACTAAAACATGGATGCGGCAAAAGCAGAGCTAAGAAGGAAATTTATAGTTGTAAATGCCTAAATTTATAAAGAAGATCTAGAACCCATAACCTAACCTTCCACCTTAAGGAATTAGAAAAAGGAAAATAAATGAAATCCAAAGCAAGCAGAAGGAAAGAAATAATAAATATTAGAACAGACATAAATGAAATAAACAACAGAAAACAGAAGAATCAATCAAACCAAAAGTTGGTTCTTTAAAAAGATCAATAAAATTAACAAACTTTTAAATGGAATAAACCAGAAAAAAAGAAGATTCAAATTACTGCAATCAGAAATAACGTGGGACATTACTACTATTACTACTCCTACTACTACCAACCTTGAAATAAATGGAATTGTTTAACAATTATATGCCAACAAATTAGATAATCTAAATGGAACAAATTCCTAAAAACAAACTACCAGAACTGACTCAAGTAGAAATAGAATGGACCTATAATACCACAAGTAACAAGACTGCATCAGTAATCAAAAAGACTTTTAACAAGAAAAGCCGAGAACCATATGGCTTCCTTGGTGGCTTCTATCAAACATTTAAAAAAACAACACCTTCTCAAAGTCTTCTTTGAAGACTCAAAGTCTTAGCAAAAAAAAAAAAAAAAAAAAAGTAGATGAAGAGGAGACACTAACTCATTCTATGAGGTCAGCATTACCCTGATACTGAACCCAGACAAAGACACCATGAGAAAATAAAACTACAGACCAATGTCTCTAATGAATATAGATACAAAGATCTCAACAAGAGTGAATTTAGCAGCATAGTAAAAGGATTCTATTCCATGACTAACTGGAATCCACAAAAAATATTTTTTAATTTAAAAAAAGAATTTTTTTAATGTTTAATTTTGAGAGAGAGAGAGAGAAAGACAGAGCGTAAGTGGGGGGAGGGGCAGAGAGAGAGGGAGACACAGAATCCACAGCAGGCTCCAGACTCTGAGCTGTCAGCGCAGAGCCCTATGCGGGGCTAGAACCCACGAACCACAAGATCATGACCTGAGCCGAAGTTGGACGCTTAACCAACTGAGCCACCCAGGCGCCCCTCCACAAAATATATTATTAGAGCTAATAAGCAAATTTGGCAAAATCACAAGATCAACCTACAAAAATCAGTTGCCTTTCTACATTTGCAATGAATATTACAAAAATGAAATTAGGAACACAATTCCATTGACAGCATCAAAAAGAATAAAATACCAAGAACTAAGTCTAAATGAGGTGTAAAAAATGTACACTGAAAACTACAAAACATTTTTGAAAGAAATTCAAGAAGACCTAATGAATGGAAAGACAGTTCTATGTTTGTATATTGGAAGACCAAATATTGTTAGAATGACAATACTCCCTAAATTGATCTGCAGATTCATTGTAATACCTACCAAAATTCCAACATCTTTTTTTTTTTTTGCAGAAACTGACAAGTTGATCCTAAAATTCATATGGAATAACAAAGGATCCCCAAATAATCTTGAAAAAGAACAAAGTCGGAGTATTCATACTTCCTGACTTGTTTTTTTCATTTTTATTTTTTGTAATGTTTTTAAATGTCTATTTTGAGAGAGAGAGTGAGAGAGATCAGGAGAGGGACAGTGAGAGAGGGAGATAGAATCCTAAGCAGGCTCTGTGCTGCCAGCATGGAGCCCAATGTGGGGCTCAAATCCATGAACCATGAGATCATGAGCTGAGCCAAAACCAAGTTGGACGCTTAACTGACTGAGCCACCCAGGCACCTCAACTTCCTGATTTTAAAACTTACTACAAATCTATAGTAATGAAAACAGTGTGGTCCTGGCAGAAGAATAGATATGTAAATGTAATAGGATTGAAAGCTCAAAAGTAAACCCATACATCTATGGTCAATTGATTTTTTTTTTTAGGTTTATTGATTTATTTTGAGAGACAGAGAGAGACAGCATGAGCAGGGGAGGGGTAGAGAGCGAGGGAGAGCGAGAATCCCAAGCAGGCTCTGTGCAGTCAGCAAAAAGCCCAACACGGCTCAATCTCACAAACCATGAAATCATGATCTGAGCTGAAATCAAGAGTCAGATGCTTAACCAACTGACCCCCCCAGGCACCACATATGATCAGCTGATTTTTGGTAAAGATGCCAAGACAGATCACTGAGGGAAGAATAGTATTTTCAATGAATGCTGCTGAGAAAACTGGATATCAACATGCAAAGGACTGAATTTGAACCCTTTTCTCACACCATGTAAAAACATTAACTCGAAATGAATTACAGACCTAAGTGTAATAGCAAAACTGTACAAATGTCAGAAAATATTTGGGTAAATCTTCATGACTTTGGATTTAGCAGTGGATTCTTAGATATGACATCAAGAGCACAAGTGACAAAATGAAAAATAGATAAATTGGACTTTATCAAAATGTAAAACTTCTATGCATCAAATGACATTATCAAGAAAAAGAACCCAATGAATGTGAGAAAATATTTGCAAGTCATATATCTGTTAAGGGTCTGTAATCTGAAGTATATAATAACTCTTGTGAGTCATCAATAAAAAGACAACCCAATTTAAAAATAGGCAAGGATTTGACTATATTCCTCTCAGGAAGATATTCTAATGGCCAAGAAGTATATGAAAAGATGCCCAACAATGTAAGCCATTAAGAAAATACAAATCAAAAGCACAGTAAAATACCACTTCACACCCACTGGGATGGCTATAATTTGAAAACAAGTATTAGCAGTGATGTGGAGAAATTGGAACCCTCATAAATTGCTGGTGGGAATGTAGAATCATGCAGCCGCTATGGAAAACAGTTTCTGGGGCCCTCAAAGTTTAAACATTGAACTACCGTATGACCCAGCAATACTACTCCTAAATACACACTCAAGAGAACTGAGAATAAGTGTTCAAAACGTGTACAGGAATGCGTGTAGCCAAATAATAACCAAAAAGTAGAAACAACCCCAAAGTCCATCAACTGATGAGTGGATAAACACACTGTGGTATATGGATGTGATGGAATATTATCCAGCCATAAACAGAAATGAAGTACCAATGCATATGGATCAACCTTGAAAAACATGCTAAGTGAAAGAGGCCGGGCACAAAAAGCCACATATGGTATGATTCCACTTACATATCAGGAGCAGCCAAATCCATAGATACAAAAAGCAGTATTAGTATTTGCAAGGGGCTAGCAAGAGGTTGGATTGGGAGTTACTGCCTAATGGTAGTAATACTGCCTTTGTTGAATGATGTTCAAATTCAGTGGTGGTGGTTGCAAACATTGTGAATGTACTGGGAAGTCACTGAATTCTGTACTAAAATGGTTAAGATGGTGAATTTTATGTCATATTAAAATTGAGTTTTACCTCAATTAAAAAACAATCAGGGGTGCCTGGTGGCTCAGTATGTTAAGTGACTGACTTTTGATTTTGGCTCCTGTCATTATATCATGGTTGTGAGATCGAGCCCCACACTGAGTGTGGAGCCTGCTTGGGATTCTCTGTCTCCCTCTTTCTCTGCCCTTCCCACACTCCCACTTTCTCTCTCTCAAATAAATAAACATTAAAAAAATAATTTTAAAAAATCAGTCTTTCTCCTCACTGTTTTTTTTTTTTTCCCAGGCAATCTTACCCACCCCAATGGTTTCTGTGGATAGGTACCATCTGAGCACACATGACACTAATTTGTATCTCCAGCCCAGATCTTTTTTTTTTTTCTGCATTCCAGGCCTGACTATCCAACTGCTCACTTACTTAACACCTCCACATGTATGCTTCCAGTATATGCTTTGAAACATACAAAGCTGAGATCGTTCCTTGCCTTTCAAAATGGATGACCTTTGAATGTTTCAGTAAAGGCTAAAAATAGCTCATACTCACTGAAGGCTCACTATGTGTTAGGGCTGATATAAGTGTTTTACATCCATTAATTCATTTAATCCTCACAAAAATCTCATATATTATTACCTGCTCTCTGTAGTGAGGAAACTGAGAAGCAAAATAACGTGTTGCTATCACACACCTTGTAAGTAAGGCTAACTTTGAACCAAGGTATCCTGAATCTCTGTTCTTAATGATAATGCTAGACCATCATTCACCTTTTTTATAGAAACCTAGAAGACATCCTTGGTGCTTCCATCCTTTATATGCCATATCCAATTCATCATTAGGTCTTGATGATTTGATTTCATTAATTTCTGTCCCCCCATCTGTTTCCTTTCACCAGCCTCATCTAAACCATCATTCTTTTGTCTATACAATGTCCTCCTAACTGATCTCTCCATATTTACTGAGAAAAACCTAATGAAAAATAATTATGAACGTAATTTTCTATCTTACAAGTAGGAAATTCATATTGTCTTATGTCTATGGAGCATTTCCAACTATTAATCAAGTTTGGCTACATAGAAAACCTTAGTGAAACTTCCAGAGGTACAAATCTTAAAACCTACTCTTAAGCTCTCGAAACAATAAAACCTCAAGTCAACAAAAGTTACCTTTATTTCTTGATGATTTATCTTTTCCAGTCTCTCCAACATTCTTGCCTCCATTCTGGGTGATCTTAATATGCATATCAATGATCTTTTTTTTTAAGTTTTTAAAAATGTTTTTATTTATTTTTGAGACAGAGAGAGAGACAGAGCATGAGCAGAGGAGGAGCAGAGAGAGGGAGACACAGAATCAGAAGCAGGCTCCAGGCTCTGAGCTATCAGCACAGAGCCCGACGTGGGGCTCAAACTCACGGACTGTGAGATCATGACCTGAGCTGAAGTCGGACGCTTAACCGACTAAGCCACCCAGGCACTCCTCAATGATTTTTCTAATGTTTTGATTTCATCTTGACTAGCTTTCCTTTCCATGGCACTTAAGCCACTCCCTTGGTCATTCCCTACTTATTACCAGTAACTACAAACTCACCAGTATCCGAATTTCATGCATCCCCCTCTATGACCACCTTCTTCTTTCTTTCCAGCTCACCTCATCTAAATACCTGCTTCCCTACAATTCTTCCAAGTCATTGGGAATTCCAATATATTTGATCCTATCGCTGTTTCACTGCCTCTCACCCTTTTTTCCCTCTGTTTAAATTTCACGGTCTATTATTGATCACTCCTTTGGACATTTCCTTAATATTCTCTCTTGATTCATCGTACTCACCTGGCAAAACTGTAACTCTAATCGGTGTTTGTTTATTCCACTCTTGCTCCCAGGAAGCTGACCATGACTGGAAGAAAAATGACAGTGTGAAGAGGTCTCACTTTAAATTTATGAACACAATCCTCAAGTGATCTCACAATGCTGGCAGGCAATCCAATTATGTTGGCTCCAAGTTTATCCAAGTTCTCCTTTTCATAGACAACTATTTTATACAGTTCTCCTCCTCAGATATTCAGCACTTTCTGCTCTCAATCTTACCCTTAGTGATAACGTTTCCCATTTCCTGGAGAAAATTGAAGAAATCAGGAGAGCTTCTGCTACTCTAAGTGTCTACCTACCAGTAGCTGGATTCGTGTACTATGCTTTTCAGCCTATGACTATACAAAAGCTATGCATATTCTCCATGCTCTTATTAAAATCAGGCTTTCTGCCTGTGTACTAGCTCGGGGATTGGCAAACTACCTGTGGGCCAAATCCTACTATTTGTTTTCACATAGTCCATGAGCCAAGAATGATTTCTACATTTTTATATATGGCTGGGTATGAGAGGAGAACATACAACAGAGAATATTTGTGACCCGCAAGGCCTAAAACAGTCATTATTTGGCCCTTTAAGTTTGCTAGATCATATCCGCTCAGCTGCTCAATGATAATTAATTCAACAATTCTCCCTTCTCTCTCTTCTGTTAACAAATTTTTGCCTCCATATTAGATTATCTCCACTATCATTCAAGCATTCTGTTATTTCTTCTATATTAAAAAAAAGTACAAAACTCTTGACTCCACTTCCCTTGACAGTTATGTTCCATTTCTTTGCTCCCCTTTGTAACACAGCTTCTTGAAATGCTAGTCTTTATTTGTCTATACTATTCCTCCTTTCCAGTTCTCACCTTAGCCTATTTCAATCAGGCTTTCACCCAATCACCGAAACCACTCTTGTTAAGGTCACTAATACCCCCCATCTCCCAATGATTGATCCTCAATCCTAATCTTATTTGACCTAACAGCAATATTTGACACAGTGGGTCACTCCTTACTTCTGGATATATTTTCTTCACTTAATTTCCAGAATGCCAAATTCTGTTTTCTCCCTATAGTACTGGTGTATCCTCCACTGGTCTGATGCTTCTTTCTGGTCTCTTGACATTGGAGTGTCCCAGGATTTGGTCCTTTATACGTCTCAGTGATGATATCTAGTTTTATGGCTTTCAAAAACATTTGCTGATAATTCCTGAATGGATATCTTACCTTGATTTTTCTCCTGATACACAATTTCCTATATCTGTCTACTCCATATCTCCATTTAGATGTCAAGAGGACATCTGAAACTAATTTCCTGATCTTCAACCATAAACCTGTTCAGTTGTTATTCTCATTTCACTGTCGTTAGCTCCATCTTTCATGTTGCTGAGGCTAAGAACTTTAGAGTCATCCTTGATTTCCCTCTTTTACACCACACATTCATTTTATCAAGAAATTCTGTGAAATGGAACCAGAGTCTGACCAGTTCTCAGTTCTTCCACTGCCCCCACTCTGATTCCACTATTGACCCAGCTATTTCTGGGTCATAGGGTAGATCTATTTTTAATTTTTTGAGGAACCGATCATCCCTCATCTGGATTACTGCTCCATTGCCTATTAGTTGATCTCTCTGGTTCTACTTTTGCTCCCTATAGTCTATGCAGAACATAACAGCCTGTGATACTTTTAAAATATAAATTATATTGTGTCATTCATCTGCTCAGAATCCCTCAATCACTCCCTATTTCACTCAAAGTGAAATCTAAAGTCATAACAGTGGCTTACAAAAACCATATACGAATTGGCCCCTTTTGTGTTTTTTTTTAATACGAAATTTATTGTCAAATTGGTTTCCATACAACACCCAGTGCTCATCCCAACAGGTGCTCTCCTCAATGTCCATCACCCACCCCCCTCTCCCTCCCATCCCCCATTAACCCTCAGTTTATTCTCAGTTTTTGACTCTCTTATGGTTTGACTCTCTCCCTCTCTAACTTTTTTTTTTCCTTCCCCTCCCCCATGGTCTTCTGTTAAGTTTCTCAGGATCCATAGAAGAGTGAAAACAGATGGTATCTTTCTCTATATGACTTATTTCATTTAGCATAACACTCTCCAGTTCCATCCACGTTGCTACAAAAGGCCATATTTCATTCTTCCTCATGGTCAAGTAGTATTCCATTGTGTATATAAAGCACAATTTCTTATCCATTCATCAGTTGATGGACATTTAGGCTCTTTCCATAATTTGGCTATTGTTGAAAGTGCTGCTATAAACATTGGGGTACAAGTGCCCCTATGCATCAGCACTCCTGTATTCCTTGAGTAAATTCCTAGCAGTGCTATTGCTGGGTCATAGGGTAGATCTATTTTTAATTTTGGGGGGCACCTCCACACTGTTTTCCAGAGTGGCTGCACCAGTTTGCATTCCCACCAATAGTGCAAGAGGGTTCCCGTTTCTCCACATCCTCGCCATCATCTATAGTCTCCCGATTTGTTCATTTTAGCCACTCTGACTGGCATGAGGTGGTATCTCAGTGTGGTTTTCATTTGTATTTCCCTGATGAGGAGTGACTTAGAGCATCTTTTCATGTGCCTGTTGGCCATCTGGATGACTTCTTTAGAGAAGTGTCTATTCATGCTTTCTGCCCATTTCTTCACTGGATTATTTGTTTTTCAGGTGTGGAGTTTGGTGAATTCTTTATAGATTTTGCTTTCAAGACTTTAGCCTCTACTACAAAGCTGTAGTCATCAAAACAGCATGGTAGTGGCATAAAACAGACACATAGACTAATGGAATAGAATAGACACTCCAGAATTGGACCCATAAAAGTATGGCCAACTAATCTTTAACAAAGCAGGAAAGAATATCCAATGGAAAAAAGACAGTCTCTTTAACAAAGGGTGCTGGGAGAACTGGACAGCAACATGCAGAAGAATGAAACTAGACCACTTTCTTACACCATTCACAAAAGTAAACTCAAAATGGATAAAGGATGTGAATGTGAGACTGGAAACCATCAAACCCCTAGAGGAGAAAGCAGGAAAAAACTTCTCTGACCTCAGCCGCAGCAATTTCTTACTTGACACATCTCCAAAGGCAAGGGAATTAAAAGCAAAAATAAACTATTGGGACCTCATGAAGATAAGAAGCTTCTGCACTGGAAAGGAAACAATCAACAAAACTAAAAGGCAACCGACAGAATGGGAAAACATGTTTGCAAATGACATATCAGACAAAGGGCTAGTATCCAAAATCTATAAAAAAACTCACCCTTTCGTGTTTTTGACCCATCTCCAGTTCTCTACCTTTGCATGTTCCCATGGCCTCCTTGTTCTTCAGATACTCTAGACATGCTACTACTTGAGGGCTTTTGCACAAGCTATAAACTGTGCATTCTTCTGTTACATGTCCACTTGGCTAGCTCCTTCATCTCCTTTAAGTCCTTGCTCAAATTTCACCTTCTCACTGAGGCTTAATTTGATTAGCATATTTAAAATTGCAGCCCCCTCCACCTGCATCCATGATTCCCCTGTCTCTGTTTTGTTTTCCTATTTTTGTGTGTGTATGTGTTTTCTTTTTTATTTGTTTGTTTGTTTGTTTTACCCATAACACTGAACACTTTCTGGCATGCTATATAACTTACTTACTATGTTTATTGTGGATTGCTTATCTCCTGCCCGCTAATGTAAGCTCCACAAGGTAGAAATCTTTGTCTCTTTTACTCATTGATATATCCCAAGCATGTGACTCAGATGATGCTCAATAAATATTTGATGGATGAATGAACAAATGAGACAAAAAGACTTAAAACCTTACTAATTTTTAAAGCACTCTACTACATAATGTTTGGGTCACAGCAGAATTCAAAGTTGAGATTACCAATTGTATGCAAATTGAAAAACCAGAAAACCAGAACATTTCATACAAAAATATATGGGATATGAATAAGACCTAAACCCAGAGGAAAAAATCATAAATTTAAAGGAGTATAATGCCAAACATAATAATCCTTACTGTGGAAAGAGATCTAACTTAAAAATTTTTTTTTTACATTTATTTATTTTTGAGAAACAGAGTGAGACAAAGGGTGAATGGGGGAGGGGCAGAAAGAGAAGGAGACACAGAATCCGAAGCAGGCCCCAGGCTTTGAGCAAGTGGTCATCACAGAGCCTGATGCTGGGCTCGAACCCGCAAACTGTGAGATCATGACCTGAGGCAAAGTCGGACGCTCAACCGATTGAGCCACCCAGGTGCCCCAAGATCTAACTTTTAATGCTCTCTCTACCATCTCCTTTTGCATCTATCTCAACAAGGCTACTGGAATTTCTCTCCCAGCATTATTTCACTACATCAGCGGAGGTCAAGTGTAATCATTGGACTAACACCATCAGCATCACCTGGAAACTTGCTACAATGCAAATTCTGTTTTAATAATCCCTTCAAATGATTCTGATGCACATGATTGTTTGAGATTCTACACATTAAAAGTAAGGATTTTACTCCTAACTTTTCTCTTTCCAAGACCCAGGGAGAGGCATGGAATCTACTTTTGACTCAAACATTTTATCTTGCTTGAGGAGACAAATTTAATGGATCAGACAAGTTTAGTAGACAAACAGTTCACCTATCTTAGCCAGTAAAAAATCCTCTTTAATTCTTGATGTATTTTGTTCATCCTATAAACTTTGAATGCCTTAACTTCTATTTTTCAAGATGAGGCAAAACAAAAATATGGTGCATAGGAAAATTCACAGTTGTAGACTTTTATTTACAGTTTTTATCCTGATTGAGGGCAATAATCACAGACAGATCTCTACAGAATAGCCCATTTGATACCCAAGAGTATGTTTTTTAAAAAGTAGCAAGACCTATGTTGAGAACATCTTAAGAATTTGCTGAAGGACATAAAACAATTGGACTAAATTAAAAGCCATTTAAAATCCTGGATGGCATAACTTAATCTGTGTTTTGTTTTGTTTTGTTTTTTAATTAAACTACAGTCCAACGTGGGGCTTAAAGTCACAACCCCAAGTCTCATGCTCCACTCTCTGAGCCAGCTAGGCACCCGGGATAACTTAATATTGTAAAGGAGGACGGTGCTTCCAAATTAACGTATAAATGTAATACAATTCCAATCACAGTCAAAATTTGGGGGGAGTTAGGGTTGTATTTGACAAGCTCATTCTAAAATTCAGGAAAAATTCAAAATTATGAGAAAGAATAATGAAGGGGAGTTTTTCATACCATATGTTACAATTTACTATAAAGCTAAAGTAATTTAAAATGTATGTTATGGATATTGGAAGAGACTAATACCACATGGAACAAAACAGAGAATCCAAAAATAAGTCCACATGGTTATAACAAATCAGTGTATTATAAAGAAAACATTCTAATCGGCAGCAAATTAATAGAATATTTAAGAAATGATGTTGAAACAATTGGCTACCCATTCTGAAGAAAAAAATTAGATCCCCTCTTCAGATAATACTCCAAAGTCAATTCTTAGTGTATTACATTTCCAAATATTGAAAATTAAAATATAAACTACTGAAATAAAATGTGGAATACTTTCGATCTAGGTGTAACAAGATATGAAACCCAGAAGCCAGGAAGAAAAAGACTGATAGATCTGACATACAAATTTAAGACTTCTTCATGATAAAAAATGCACCACAAATAAAGTTACAAAATAAATTATGGATTTGGAGAAAATAATTGCAATACATATAAGAATTGAGAATATATGTATGGTGTATAAAGAGGTCATGAAAGAGTAAAAAGACTATTTCTACAAAAAGGGAGATAAAGTAAACTAATAAATGAGTCAAAAACAGAAATACGAATGGCTGATAAACATACCAAAAATGTCCAACTTCACATATAAACTAGGAAATACGAGTAAAAACGAACTTCCAGTTCAAGATTAAACTGAGCACCTGCATACACCTCCCTTTCAAGGTTCTATTTTATTTTACTAATGTCATAGATATATACCCTTATGTTTACCACCTCATTATTATCTTTATTTTATTTAAGGCACAAAGTAGTTAAATTAGTTGACCGAAGTCAAATGGATAATAAAAGTGGCAGGCAGGGGCGCCTGGGTGGCTCAGTCGGTTAAGCGTCCAACTTCAGCTCAGGTCACGATCTCACAGTCCGTGGGTTCAAACCCTGCGTCAGGCTCTGTGCTGAGAGCTCAGAGCCTGGAGCCTACTTCAGATTCTGTGTCTCCCTCTCTCTCTGCCCCTCCCCCGCTCATGCTCTGTGTCTCTCTCTCTCTCTCTGTCAAAAATAAATAAACATTAAAAGAAATTTTTAAAGTGGCAGGCAAACCTGGGACAGTTTAGCTTGTTTTTTCAAGTTTATTTACTTATTTTGAGAAAGAGTGCAGGAGGGGCAGAGAGAGGGAGAGAGAGAGAGAGAGAGAGAGAGAGAGAGAATATCAAGCAGGCTCAGCACTGTCAGTGCAGAGCCCAATGCAGGGCTCGAACTCACAAGCTGTGAGATCATGACCTGAGCTGAAATCAAGAGTCAGACACTCAACAGACCGAACTACCCAGGAACCTCAAAACCTTTCATAATAATAAAGCATTTTTTGACTTTTTCACTCTTTTTCATGAATGTACAGTGCAGTGTTTACTGAGGCTTCATGATGTGTGATGTTGCAAAAGACTGAATGCAGAAGTAGATATGAGATATGATATGAGTTCCACTAAGCTAGATATTAAAGTGATTTTAAAAAATGTGAATGAAGCTACTCTCTTTTGTTTTGAAAAATATGGTGATGTTTCATAAAAATGTTAACATGTACTTTATTATTATTTAAAACGAGTCAGCAAATGGGAATGCAAGCTGGGGCAGCCACTCTGGAAAACAGTGTGGAGGTTCCTCAAAAACTAAAAATAGAACTACCCTACGACCCAGCAATTGCACTACTAGGCATTTATCCAAGGGATACAGACAGGTATACTGTTTCGAAGGGACACGTGTACCCCCATGTCTATAGCAGCACTATCGACAATAACCAAAGTATGGAAAGAGCCCAACTGTCCATCGATGGATGAATGGATAAAGAAGATGTGGTATATATATACAATGGAGTATTACTCTGCAATAAAAAAGAATGAAATCTTGCCATTTGCAACTACATGGATGGAACTGGAAGGTATTATGCTAAGTGAAATTAGTCAGAGAAAGACAAAAATCATATGACTTCACTCATATGAGGACTTTAAGAGACAAAACAGATGAACATAAGGGAAGGGAAACAAAAATAATATAAAAACAGGGAGGGGGACAAAACAGAAGAGACTCATAAATATGGAGAACAAACTGAGGGTTGCTGGAGGGGTTGTGGGAGGGGGGATGGGCTAAATGGGTAAGGGGCATTAAGGAATCAATTCCTGAAATCATTGTTGCACTATATGCTAACTAATTTGGATGTAAATTTAAAAAAAATAAAAAATAAACAAGTTAAAAAAAGAAAAAAAAGAAAATGAGTTAGTAGAAATTTTCATATTTTCTCAGGTTTAATTTCTAATATGTTAAATATCAGTAGATAAAACCTACATAAACAAAAGCTCACTAATTTTAAGGATGTAAAGAGGTCTTGAGACTACTAAGTTTGAGGACCACCAAATTAAAGAATTACCTTCAGACAACTGACATTTTTCTCACATATACAAATCATACCCTGTGAGAATCTGTGGCTTTCCCCAACCAAGAAGAAAATCTTAAGAACTATTCTCTAAGCTAGAGTAGTGTTTCACGTAGTATGGTTAAAAAAAAAAACAAAAAAACAAAAAAAACATTTCTGGGGCACCTGTGTGGCTCAGTTGGTTAAGCATCCAACTTCGGCTCAGGTCATGATCTTGTGGTTTGTGAGTTCAAGCCCAGCGTCAGGCTCTGCGCTGATAGCTCAGAGTCAGTAGCCTGCTTCAGGTTCTGTGTCTCTCCATCTCTCGGCCCCTCCCCTGCTCATACTCTGTGTCTGTCTCTCAATAATAAATAAAAGTTTAAAAAAAATTTTTTTTAAGTAAAAAAAAAAAAATACAAACCATTTGTGGGAGCCTGGGTGGCTCAGTCAGTTATGCATCTGACTTTGGCTCAGGTCATGATCTCATGGTTCATGAGTTGGAGTCCCATATCAGGTGAGCACAAGCCCTGCTTCAGGTGAGCCTGGCCTCTCTTTCTCTCTCCATCTCTCTCTCTCTCTCTCTCTCTCTCTCTCCCCCTCGCTCACTTGAGCCCTCTCTCTTTCTAAAAAAAAAAAAAAAAAAAAGGGAAAAGAAAACCATTTGTGATGGTACTATGCCACCATCAGACCATTTCTACTCCCTGGGCACAAACCTGTGCACAAGTACAGAATGTCCATTGAATGGCACCTTCTGTCCAATAAATAGTCCCACCCCAACATGCTGGCAGATGTAATTGGGCCCACTGTTGGTGAGAAGGCATGCTTCTCTAGGGCCAGCAGCAAGGGATATCCTGGATGACAAAGGAGTAACTGATGTTTATAATCTGCTGTGGCTGGAAGGGCACCTGATTCTGGTTTTCCATTTACAATATTGATTTTAAAGTTTTCTTTTAAGATAAATTCAATTCTTAAAATTGAGTTGATTTAGGGGCACCTAGGTGGCGCAGTCAGTTAAGCATCCAGCTCTTGAACTCAGCTCAGGTCTTGATCTCAGGGTCATGAGTTCAAGCCCTGTGTTGGGTCCACGTAGGGTATGAAGCCTACTTTAAAAAAAAAAAATACATATATATATATATATATAATATATTAATAAATATAATAAATAAATAAAAAATATATATAAATAATTGAGTTGATTTAAAGAAAAGTGTTAAAAGAAATGTTACATATTATGTGAATATGGAAAAAATTATTAAGTGAGGAAACTTTCAGAAACACTGCCCTAAAGCAAATCATTGATCTGTCTGAGGTGGGTCTTTGATAGGGTTGTTGGGGTTGAGAAAAGGAGGAAGAAACTTCAGGTAATGCCACACCCACACAACCAAGGAGGATAAAAAACAGACTCTGCCTAAGACTGAAAGATCAAACTCTTTCACTTCGGCATTTGTGGGGGATTTCTGGACTACTTCTTCTTTCCCCCATGAGACCTGCTTATCAGTATGTTTCATTCATTTACACAAAACTTGTGTTCATCCCATGAGTCCTCCACTACTTAGCCATAACTGTGGACTTAATTACTCCTTAAAACACTATGTGAAATCATATATCTGATAAGGGATTGGTTTCCAGGATATCTAAAGAGCAACAGCAGCAACAACAGCAACAACAACAACAACAACAACAATAACGACAAACCTGATTAAAAATGGACAAAGAACTTGAATAGACATTTCTCCAAGGAAGATAAACAAATGTCTAATAAGCACATGGAAAAGTGCTCAATATCATTAATCATTAAGGAATTGCAAATCAAAACCACAGTGAGGGGCTCCTGGGTGGCTCAGTCAGTTGAGCGCCCGACTTCAGCTCAGGTCACAATCTCGCGGTCCGTGAGTTCGAGCCCCGCGTCGGGCTCTGGGCTGATGGCTCGGAGCCTGGAGCCTGCTCCCGATTCTGTGTCTCCCTCTCTCTCTGTCCCTCCCCCATTCATGCTCTGTTTCTCTCTGTCTCAAAAATAAATAAACGTTAAAAAAAAATTTAAAAAAAAAACACAAAACCACAGTGATATACTACCTCATACCTATTATTAAAAAAAAAACAAAAACGGAAAATAATAAGCGTAGATGAGGATATGAGAAACTGCAACACTTGTGCACCGCTGATGGGAATGTAAAATGGTGTAGCCACTGTGGAGAACAGTCTGGAGATTCCTCAAAAAGTTAAAAATAGTTGGAGCGCCTGGGTGGCTCAGTCGGTTAAGCATCTGACTTCGGCTCAGGCCGTGATCTCATGGTTCGTGAGTTCGAGCCCCACATCAGGCTCACTGCTGTCAGCCTGTCAGTGAAAAGGCCTCTTCGAATCCTCTGTCCCACTCTCTCTGCCCCTCCCCTGCTTGCACTTTCCCAAAAATAAATACATATATAGTATTTTTAAGTTAAAAACAGAATTACCATATCATCCAGCAATTCCACTTCTGGATATATACCCAAAAGAGAGCAGGGACTTGAACAGATATTTAAATTTTTTTAATGTTAATTTATTTTTGAGAGGGAGAGAGAGACAGGGAGAGAGCGTGAGAGGGGAAGGGACAGAGAGAGGGAGACACAGAGTCTGAAACAGGCTCTAGGCTCTGAGCTGTTAGCACAGAGCCCGACGTGGGGCTCAAACTCACAAACTGTGAGCCGAAATCAAGTCAGATGCTCAACCGACGGAGCCACCCAGGCGTCCCATGAACAGATACTTATACACCAATATTCATAAAAGCATTATTCACAATAGCCAAAAGATGGAAGCAAACTAGTGTCTATTGACAGATAAATGGATAAAATATGGTACACACATACACTGGAATATTATTCAGCTTTAAAAACGAAGAAATTCTGGGGCACCTGGATGGCTCAGTCGGTTGAGCGTCTGACTTCAGCTCAGGTCATGATCTCATAGTCTATGAATTCGAGCCCCATGTCAGGCTCTGTGCTGACAGCTCAGAGCCTGGAGCTGCTTCGAATTCTGTCTCCCCCTCTCTCTGCCCGTCCCCTGCTCGAGCTCTGTCTCTCTCTTTCAAAAATAAATAAACATTTTTTTTTTTAAAGGAAGAAATTCTGACACATGCTACAACACAGATGAATCTTGAAGTCATTATGCTAAGTGAAATAAACCGGTCACAAAAGGACAAATATTGTATGATTCCATTTATAGGAGGTACCGATTTCAGTCAAGTTCATAGAAAAAGAAAGCAGAATAGAGGTTAGCAGGGACTAAGGGAGGGAGTAATTGAGAGCTGTGTTTAATTGGTACAGAGTTTCAGTATGATATGATGGAAAACAGGATGTGGATGGTAGTGATGGGGGCACGACAATGTGAATGTACTTAAAGTCACAGAACACTTACAAGTGTTACCACAATTAGGGACACCTGGGTGACTTGGTTAAGCAAGTGGCTCTTGATTTGGGTTCAGGTCATGATCTCCCAATCATGAGATCGAGCCCCGAGTTGGGGGTCTGTGAGGACAGCGTAGTGCCTGCTTAGGATTCTTTCTCCTTCTCTCTCTGCCCCTCCCCACTCACACTTTTCTCTCTCTCTCTAAATAAATAAATAAATAAACAAATAAACTAAAAAAAATGTTACCACAATTAAAATAAAGCACTGTGTGGGGAATTATTATCTACTTAACTTAGAGTCCAATCTGAATAACATTACATAACTCGGGGCGCCTGGGTGCCTCAGTCAGTTGAGCATCCGACTCTTGATTTTGGTTCAGGTCATGATCCCAGGGTTGACTGAGCCCCATGTCGGGGTCCATACTAAGCACGGAACCTGCTTAAGGCTCTTTCTCCCTCTGCCCCTCTCCCCACTCACGCGCTCTCTCCCTCGCTCTCTAAAATAATTTTTAAAAATGTGTAAAAAAATGATACCACATGTCTTATACGAAATGGCTAATCAGACAGATAGCACAGATGACCCCAAGATACTAACCGATCCCTGCTCACAAAACCACAATATTCAATGTAATTTGCACCGTGTTGTCCACTTGTACGTATGCTCATTTACTCACAGATTAAAATTTTAAACTGATGAGACATTGCTTCCGGATCCCCATTTTAGGCCTTACTTTTCTCTTGTAACATTGGTAGTATTACAATAGAGCAGCTGTGTCCAAAAAGGAAGCACTCAGTTGTGCCAGGAAGTTACCCCAAAACAGAAGCACCAGTTATCCAACTGTGAGGCAACTCCCCTTGGCCAGCGAGTTCAAGTGCCGTAATAACAGTTGCTCAGGTCGTACTATTCAGATCCCTGGTTTATCCAGATTGTTTTGCAATGCAAACTTCCCTTTGCAAACCTCTTTTTGCAAAACAGTATAAAATCTGAAGAGAATGGTAAGCACTTTTTTAAAATAGGAAAGCCAATTTTTATTTCAAAAAATGTTCATAATTCTACTTGTACCAAGCTACTCTTGTGAATGAAAAGAATAAGTGGTTTTATTTTTTATAGTGTAGGAAGTTCATACTCTAGCAGCATTCCCCCCCGCAAAGAGTTTATCACTGCCTTCAAAGGCTTCTGTACCATCCATTAGCTATTATTATCTGTGTTGGAATGAATGCAAAGGGAAATCCTACAAGTGGTTTCTTTCAGACCCTTTTATTCTCTTAAAATTTAGAAAAATTAAGCCCATCTGAGGGATTTTTGATAAAGCAAAATTTGCTTATAGGTACAGTGTGGTGTAGAACACTAGAGGTTTCCGATTCGTTCTACAATTATTTCCCATAAAAGTAGGGTTTCTCTGGGCTGTGCAGCTAGCAATCATTACCTCTGTCAACTCTCTCCTGACAGACTCTAACGCTCCAGCAAAACATCATACGATCCACTTCGGCAAAACCTTTCTAACATGTGTATTCAGGTATTTATTCATAACTTGAATTCCTGGGAGATAGATCAAAGGAGTCATGAGGAGTATAGTTGAACCCAACTTAGGATCGAATAATTAGGACCCAGTTTTTCTTGCAGTGTTTCAGGACATGCTATGATAATTTCGCTCATGTAAATGTCCAATACTTCCTAATTAATCAAGCTTCCTTATCATATTGAGATGATATGACTTCTGTAGGGAGTAATTGAGCTCATCATTGGCCCATGTTATACGCTTTTGGGCCACTGCAATAAACACATTGCGACAGGGAGCACCCTTGGTCCATGCAAGGTGTGTGGCCATGTAGTCCTTCCAGCCTAGCAGGGACATATGACTCCATCAGCAGGGCTCCAAACTTGTATCAGTGTTGTCTGCTTGCCAAGCGGAACGCAACTGGGTGGTGGCACCAAATTCCTTCCTTTTAAGATGTTTTCCAGGGTGCCTGGGTGGCTCAGTGAGTTGAATGTCCGGCTCTTGATTTCAGCTCAGGTCACGATCTGAGCTGTGTTCAAGCCCCACATTGGGCTCTGCACTGATGGTGTTCAGCCTGCTTGGGATTCTCTCCTTCTTCCTCTCTCTCTCTGCCCCTCCCCACTCATGCTTTCTCTCTCAAAAGAAATACATAAACAGTAAAAAAAAAAAAAAAAAAAAAAAAGATGTTGTTTTCCAACTGGCTTTCATTCTTTCTTCATCATGAAGTATGCTTCTAGAAAAAGGAATATTCATCGGTTCTATCAAAAAAGGCCATCTTAAATCATCATTTGGAAAGTTAAATTTAGTTTGCAAAATTCTAAAATAGATTTTTGATGTTTACTCTGTGGGAGTTACTTTGCTGTTTGAAGAGCTACTGACCTGTTTACATAATAAATTAATTTATCTATGGGAACATGGGGTGCCCGAGTGGCTCGGTCGGTTGAGCGTCTGACTTCAGCTCAGGTCGTGATCTCACAACTCGTGAGTTCGAGCCCCATGTCAGGCTCTGTGCTGACAGCTTGGAGCCTGGAGCCTGCTTCAGATTCTGTGTCTCCCTTTCTCTCTGCCCTTCCCACCACTTGCACTCTGTGAGTCTCTCTCTTCCCAAAATAAATAAACATTAAAAAAAAAAAAGTGTTTAATTTACCTATGGAACATTACAAATCTAAAAGCCCTCCATGACAAAGAGGTTTTCTTCTAATAATTTTTCTCCTTTTTTTTCTTAGCAGAATCCCTAGTTTTTGAGGGGCCCTATCTCTGTCCAGAAGAAGACTGTATTTCCCCACTTTCCTGTAGCTTGATGTGGTCATGTGACTAGATTCCGTCCCATATGATACAAGCAGATGTCGCACAAGGAGCTTTCAGGAAACGTCCTTAAAGGGAAAGGGCTGTTACTCGTTTCCCCTTCCTCTAGCTACAATGTGAATGTGATATCTGGAGCCTGAAGAAGCCATCTCAGACTATGACGTGGCAACCATGTGCTAAGGATAATAGAGCAAAACATAGAATCCTGGTTTCCTGGCACCATGAAATAGGTTACCAGCCCAAGAGAGATTTTTGTTTGTTTTTTTTTAATGTGGGAGAGAGGATAATCGGCTATTTTGTTAAGCCCCTGTGATTTTGGATGTTTTTTTCTTACTTGCAGCTAATTCAGTTCTCACAGATGGAAAGAAATATACCTTGTTGTGCTCTAAGTTGTTTAATTTTGGCTAGTTGCGGCATCTCCATTCAACGAAATAATTCGAATCTGAAAGAGAATTCTGCAGAGTAAAAATAAAAATAATAATAATAATAATGCAGCTCACTCTGCTTTCTCTTTCTGAGAACTGATTTAAAGCAACAGGTAAGAGGAGAAAAAGTTTGGGATTGGTTGCTATCCTTCCTTTCATGGTTTTTTTTTTTTTTTGAATGTTTATTTATTTTTGAGAGAGAGAGACAGAAAGTGCAAGAGGGGGAGGGGCAGAGAGAGAGGGAGAGACAATCGCAAGCAGGTTCTGCACTCTCAGGGCAGAGCCCGACTTGGGGCTCGATCTCATGATGGTGAGATCAAGATCTGAACCAAAATCAAGAGTGGAACTTATAACCAACAGAGCCGCCCAGGCCATCCCCTTTTTATGTGTCATATTGCCTACAATTTACTGCCTAATACTCATTTTATTGTACTTCACTTTATTGCAGAGACTGTGTTTTTTACAGATTGAAGGTTTGTGGCAACCCTGCATCGATGAAGTCTATCAGCATCATTTTTCCAACAGCATTTGCTCACTTTGTGTCTCTGTGTCACGTTTTGGTAACCCTAGCAATATTTTATCATTATCGTTATCGTTATCGTTATCGTTATCGTTATTGTTATTGTTATTATACCTGTTATGGTGATCTCTGATCAGTGATCCTTGCTGTTACTATTGTAGTTGTTTTTGGGGGGGGTGGGGGTGGGGCACATCACAAACTGCACCCATGTAAGAAGGAAAATGTAACCAGTACATGTTGTGTGTGTTTTGATTGCTTCACCCACCAGTCATTCCCCCATTTCTCTCCCTCTCCTCAGGCCTCCCTATTTCCCGAGATACAACAATATTGAAATTAGGCTACTTAGTAACCCCTCAATGGCCTCTCAGTGGTCAAGTGATAGGAAGAGTCCCACGTCTCTCACTTTAATTTTTTAATTTGGTTTTTTTTTTACGTTTTATTTATTTTTGAGACAGAGACAGAGCATGAACGGGGGAGGGGCATAGAGAGAGGGAGACACAGAATTGGAAGCAGGCTCCAGGCCCCGAGCCATCAGCCCAGAGCCCGACGCGGGGCACGAACTCATGGACCGCGAGATCGTGACCTGAGCTGAAGTCGGACGCTCAACTGACAGAGCCACCCAGGCGCCCCCCACGTCTCTCACTTTAAAGCAAAAACTAGAAATGATTAAGTTTAGCGAGGAAGGCATGTCAAAAGCTGAGATAAGCTAAAAGCTAGGCCTTTTGCACCCAACAGCCAGATTCCATTTAGGACTTTCATACCTACGAGATGTCAATCCTGCCTTCAAAGCTTCAAAGGACAGACTGACTTGCTTATTAGAGGCTAACGTAGCTGGTGACTCCAAATTGAAACCAATGCTCATTGACCATTCCGGAAATTCTAGCGCCCCCCCCCCCCCCAATTATGCTATATCCATTCTGTCTATAGTCTATAAAGGGGACAACACAGCCTGGAACCCAGCACACCTGTTTTACAACATGGTTTATTGGATATTTTAGGCCCACTGTTGAGATCTACTGCTCAGAAAAAGAGATTCCTTTGGGGGTGCCTGGGTGGTTCAGTCAGTTTAGCATCCAACTCTTGGTTTCAGCTCAGGTTATGATCTCATGGTCATGAGATAGAGCCCTGTGTTAGACTCTGCATTGGGCGTGGATCCTGCTTGGGATTTTCTCTCTCTCTCTCTCTCTCTCTCTCTCTCTCTCTCAAAATAAATAAATAAATAAAATTAAAGAAAAAAAGATTCCTTTCAAAATATTACTGTTCATTGACAATAAAGTTTGGTCACCCAAGAACTCTGATGGAGATGATCAACAAGATTAATGTCGTTTTCTCATCTGCTAACACAACATCCATTCTGTAGCCCATGGATAAAGGAGTCATTTTGACTTTAAAGTCCTACTGTTTATGAAATACATTTTGTAAGGCTATGGCTGCCCTAGATAATGATTACACTGATGGATCTGGACAAAGTAAATTGCAACCTTCTGGAAAAGATTCACCATTTAGATGCCATTGATTGAGAACATTTGTGATTCACGGGAAGAGGTCAGCATATCAAGATGAACAGGAGTTTGGAAGAAGTTGATTCCAATCTTCCTGGATGACTCAGAGGGGTTCGAGACTTCAGTGGAGAAAGTAACTGCAGATGTGGTGGGAATAGCCTAAGAACTAGAATTAGAAATGGAGCCTGAAGATGGGACTGAATGGCTGCCATCTCTTGGTGAAACTTGAACAGATGAGGAGATACTTCTTATAGACAAGCAAAGAAGGTGGTTTCTTGCAACGGGATCTACTCCCGGTGAAGACTTGAAATGACAGCAAAGATCTAGAATATGAAATAAACTTAGTTGATAAAGCAGTGGCAGGGTCTGAGAGGATTGACTCCAATTGTGAAACGAAGTACCACTGTGGATAAAATACGATCAAACAGGATCACATTTCAAAGAGGAATTATTTGTGAAAGGAAGAGCCAACTGATGTGGCGAACTTTATGTCTTATTTTAGGACATTGCCACAGCGGCGCCCACCTTCAGCAGCCACCCACCCCGAGGCAAGACCTCCTGCCAGCAAAAAGGTTATGACTCCCTGAAAGCTCGATGATGGTTAGTCTTGTTTAGCAATAAAGTACTTTTAAATTAAGGTAGATACATTGTTTTTCTAGACGTAATGGTAGTGCACACTTAATAGACTTCAGCAGCGTGTAAACATTAAGTTTTATATGCACTGGGAAACCAAAAGATTCATTTGACTGGCTTTATTGCAATATTCCCTTGATTGCACTGGTCTGGCACTGAACCTGTAGTACCTCTGAGCTGCGCCTGTATAAATGACGCACGAATAGTAGAGGGTCCACACATAATGGGGGGTTTAGTTGTTTTGCTAAGCGTTTTTCAAATCTTTAATAATATGCCTCAGAACACACAGCCAGTAAAAGTGCAGAACTAGAGTTTGAATCTGGGAGTGTTGGGTTTAAAAATCTTCAGATCACGTTGGGCAATTTATTATTATTTTTTAAGTTTATTTACTCTGAGAGAGAGACAGAGACAGAGAGTGGGAGTGGCAGGGAGAAAGGGAGAGAGAGCGAGAATCCCAAGCAGGCTTGGTGTGGGGCTCGAACTCATGAACTGTGAGTTCATGGCCTGAGCCAAAACCAAGAGTTGGACGCTTAACCGGCTGAGCCCCCCAGGCACCCCCACGTTGGGAACTTTAGGTGTTTATCTCCATTATGAGTGGTATGTGATAAAATCTTCCCACTCGGTGTTTTCTGAAAAGAGCATTTTTCTTCTGCCTTTCTCTAGGGGTCACCCTGTTAACTCCCTTTCCATATTAACAGTGTGTCTCAACTAGGACCAAGTTTTGCCCTATTTTGTAAGTCAATTTTTTTTTTTTTAAAGTAGGCTTCATGCCCAGCACAGAGTCCAGTGCAGGGCTTGTACCCACAACCTTGAGATCAAGACCCTGAGAGTAAGACCTGAGCTGAGATCAAGAGTCGGATGCTGTCAACCGACTGAGACACCCAGGTGCCCCAAGTCAATTTTTGTCTATCAGAAATAGCAAGCATGGAAACTTTGAAAAAAAGAATGACTGTATCAGGACTGTGACTTCAGAAAGAATAAAAATAGATCAATTTAGTGTTCACTGGATAGTATGCTTAAAAAAAATATATATATATATATATACACTATGTACTTATGTTACAGAACAGCAAAAATATAAGAGTTTCCATATTAGGAACATTTTTTGATAAAAAAATTTTGGTATTTATTAGCAATAATCACATTTTTAAAAAAAGGAAAGCTATAGTCTTTGCAAATTCTATTTGAAAATTAATGTATAGATTTGGGAAATATATCCCGGTGGAAGGCATATGATAAACTTTAACGCAGAGGACAATGCTTTCTAAGGAAATCAGGATACGAGCCTTGTGTCACTTACAGGAGCTGGTGCAGGTTAAGAAGAAGAATGAAAATACATTAAGCTTGCAGAGAAACCATCCTTTCTGCATGGATGTGAGAGCTTTAGAGCAAGAACAGCTTAGGGGAGATAAGCCCAGCTCTTATTCCCAGCAAAAGGGAACTGGAGTTAAGAACATTTTATAAGAATCAGTGTTAAACTAGGTAGGGGTTTACTTGGCCATCAAGAGTGCAGTTTTCACTTGCACTGAGAGGCCATACTTAGGGCTCAGATAGAAAGGAATGTGCTTCCCTAGCACCCAAGGGAACTGAGAAAGAGAAATTTAGCAGCTGCCTCAAATCTTCTTAGTAGCAGTCGGGGTATATAGCTAAACTAACCAAACAAATAAATGGCTCTGGTTTTGGACTGGCAGTGGAAAGAAGTGAACTAGAATGGAAACTGGAAACAATTTAAAAGACAGCTCTGTATGGGAACATGAGTGAAATGGCTTTATGCAACACATAAAGCTTATTTGCCTCCTTTGTACCTAATTTGTACCTAACGATCTGCTTGGACTAGATAACCAGTTTATACACCCTAAATGGATGACAGTGAAATGGATGTGGAGTGAAAGCACACACATCCCAGGGGCAGAGTGTGAGCTCCTCACGGGACTATCTGCGTCTTTGATAAAGGTCGGTGAACGAATGAATGATCCTCACTCCGCTCCAGAGCCTACTCTTTAAGCTGCCCCTGCACATTTCCCCCTATTTTTCTTTCAGTTGGGTAGCCACTCTAATGTACTGTGACAGCAGAAAAAAAAAAAAAAAAAGGCTATCAATTCTTTCTATCGTAGGTGTATACCCCTTTGCACCGTTGCTTTGCAGCTCCTCCCCTCAGGAAACAGTCTAGTTCACCCTCCTTAAATCTGGATTTGACCATGTGCTTTGCTTTGGCCGATGGGACGTTAGCAAATAGGTTGCAAGCAAAGGCTTGAAAAGTACTTATGCATAAAGGCTTGTCCTCTCTCAGGGACTCTGCCCACTCCTACTCAGAAAAAGTCCAGACTAGTCTCCCAGTGGGTGAGAGAGCCCTAGGAGAGAGGAGCCAGACTTCTCAGCCAATCCAGCCTTTTCAGATGACATAGAGGGAGCTGAGTCCAGCTCACCTTACATGCAGCAAAACAGACCCCGATTGCTTACCCACATAATTGTGGGCAAAGAATGAGACACCACGAGCACTATCAACAGTAGCCAAACTGTAGAAAGAACCCAAATGTCCACCAAGAGATGAATGGATAAAGAAGACGTGGTATGCATATATACAATGGAGTATTATCATCGATCAAGAAGAATGAACTCTTGCCATTTGCAACTACGTGGATGGAACTGGAGACATTGCGTGAAGCGAAATTGGTCAGTCAGAGAAAGACAAACATCATATGACTTCACTCACATGAGGACTTTAAGAGACAAAACAGAGGAACATAAGGGAAGGGAAGCAAAACTAATATAAAAACAGGGAGGGGGACAAAACATAAAAGACTCTTTTTTTTTAATGTTTATTTATTTTTGAGTTAGAGAGAGACAGAGCATGAACGGGGGAGGGGCAGAGAGAGAGGGAGACACAGAGAATCGGAAGCAGGCTCCAGGCTTCCAGCCATTAGCCCAGAGCCTGATGCGGGGCTCGAACTCACGGGACCGCGAGATTGTGACCCGAGCCGAAGTCGGACGCCCAACCGACTGAGCCACCCAGGCACCCCAAAACATAAAAGACTCTTAAATATAGAGACCAAACAGAGGGTTGTGGAGGGGTTGTGGAGGGGGTGGGCTAAATTGGTAAGGGGCACTAAGGGAGACACTTGGGATGAGCACTGGGTGTTATACATAGGGGGTGAATCGTTGGAATCTACTCTCTAAATCATTGTTGCACTATATGCTAACTAACTTGGATATAAATTTAAAAAGAAAGAAATTTAAAAGGATGAGACTCTGCTACAAGGCACTTTATTTGGGGCATGATTTGTTACACAGCAAAAGCTAACACCGGTACCAAAGGGTATATAGCAATTACTATTGTTCAAATAGAAAATGTTACAAGACTTTACCAACCATGATATGGGGATACCTTTTTTTTTTTGAAGACTAAAATAAATTTAGTATTTCTTTATTTTTATACTAATTTATTTTACATTTTAAAAAATAATACAGTTTAAAGCAAGTATTAAAGTACAACACCTAGCTAAAATTAAGTAATTCACCAAATTAAGTAATTTGAATATCCTTAATAATTGAGTCTCCTGTTTCCAAGTCGTATATCTGATACCCTCTTTCATGTATTTATGCAAATTAACCGTGCTTATTTTACATCCAGATCTGAAAACCTAAATATGTTTAGTCTTTCAAGTCTGATTTCTGTTATTTATTATTTCTTTTTTAAAAATATTTTTCAATGTTTATTCATTTTTGAGAGACAGAGCACCAGTGGGGGAGGGGCAGAGAGAGGGAGACACAGAATCCAAAGCAGGCTCCAGGCTCTGAGCTGTCAGCACAGAGCCCGATGTGGCACTGGAACCCACAGAACCGTGAGATCATGACCTGGGCTGAAGTCGGACACTCAACCGACTGAGCCACTCAGGAGCCCCTGTTATTTATTATTTCTGTTAACTCTCATTCATGATGACTTGTGTTCCTCATGTATTTTGTATTTTCTGACTGTGAGTCAGTTGTTATAAATTTATCCCTTGTTATTCTTGAAGTCTGTGGGGTTTTTTTTAGTGATTATTTATTTTTTAGAGAGAGAGAGAGAGAGAGAGAGAGAACAAGTGGGGGAGGGGCAGAGACAGAGAGGGACAGAAGATCTGAAGTGGGCCCTGCACTGACAGCAGAGAGCCTGATGTGGGGTTTGAACTCACCAATAGTGAGATCATGACCTGAGTCGAAGTCGAATGCTTAACCAACTGAGCCACCCAAGCACCACTGAAGTCTGTTTTTTGTTTTTAATTTACTTTTGTTTTAAGTGTATTTATTTATTTAGAGAGAAAGAGAGATGGAGCAGGGGAGGGGTAGAGAGAGAGGCATAGAGAGAGAATCCCAAGCAGTCTCCACCCCATCAGCACGGAACCTGACGTGGGGCTTGAACCCACAAACCAGGAGATCATGACCTGAGCCAAAAACAAGACTCAGGCCTTTAACTGACTGAGCCACTCAGGCGCCCCTAAAGTCTGTTTTAAGTTGGATTGTTGCAGAATGGATTTACATTTGTCTTTTCCAGGTACCTAGGGACACATAGGTAGCATGAATTTGTGCCTTAAAACGTAAGAGGACCTGCTTGTTGCAAGAAACTCTCAGGGAAACATTCCCTACCCACCTGCGTCTAGCCAAATCCAAGGCTAAACAGGTAAGTTGTTGTTGTTTTTTTTAATTTTTATCTTTTTGAGTTTATTTATTTATCTTGAGGGGAGAGAGAGAGAGAGAGAGAGAGAGAGAGAGAGAGAGAGAGATTGAGAAGCTTAAGCAGGCTTCACACCCATCATGGAGCCCAACTCGGGGGCTCGATCTCACCACTGAGAGAGTATGACCTGACCCAAAATCAAGAGTTGGATGCTTTACTGACTGAGCCACCCAGGCGCTCTTAGTTACTGAATTTTGTAATGTATCTATGGTTATGCACTATTCTCATCAGCCTAGTTCCCAGAGAGAATACTGACCTTTAACAAGTACCTGCCCTAATAATAAAGCATAACTGGTAAACGCACAAACATTTAAAACTGAAAGAGACCTAATGCAACCCCTTCATTTTAATAAGGAGGAAATTGACTCAAAAGATTCAAGGATTTTTCTAAAATAACTTAGCTAGAAACAAGGTGTCTTTATCCCAGATCATTGTCTTAACCATCAGCATGAGTGGTGGCGGTTGGTGACCATAAGATGTAGACTTGGAAACAAGGGAAACTTTGAAAAGGCTGTGCGTTGAGTAAACCATACCTCTGAGCTGCCTCTGGGTAAACCATACCAAAATAACCACCTCAACACAGTACAGCCCATGCTATTATGGACACCAAGCACTGGACTCATGAAGGTAGTAAATTAGGGAACGGGACATAGCACGGTCAAGTGTTACTGAGAAAGGACTTTAGGCAATAATAGACATGTATAAATAAAATCAATCTATAATGTGTCCTTATAATCTCTGTACCACAACCATGCCTACTTTTTGTAACTTATTTATTTATCCCTCAAAGCCTCTTTCCCTTC